>NC_056740.1:451641108-451706108 GCF_019279795.1 Protopterus annectens
CTTCATTACAAATTAAACGTGACGAACATGCACCTCCATCTGTTGTATTCATTACAAATTAAAAGTGTTGAACATGCACCTCCATCTGTTGTCTTCATTACAAATTAAAAGTGTTTAACAAGCACCTCCATCTGTTGTCTTCATTACAAATTAAATGTGATGAACATGCACCTCCATCTGTTGTTTTCATTACAAATGAAATGTGCTGAACATGCACCACCATCTGTGGTCTTCATTACAAATTAAATGTGTTTAACTAAGCATGCCTCCATCTATTTGTCTTTGAAGCCCCACAAATTAAATGTGATGAACAAGCACCTCCATTTGTTGTCTTCATTACAAATTAAATGCGATGAACATGCACCTCCCATCTAGTGAGTCTTCATTACAAATTAAATGTGCTAAACATGCACCTCCATCTATTGTCTTCATTACAAATTAAATGTGCTAAACATGCACCTCCATCTTTTGTCTTCATTACAAATTAAATGTGATGAACATGCACCTCCATCTGTTGTCTTCATTACAAATTAAATGTGCTGAACATGCACCTCCATCTGTTGTCTTCATAGCAAAGTAAATGTGCTAAACATGCACCTCCATCTCTTGTCTTCATTACAAATTAAATATGCTGAACATGCACCTCCATCTGTTGTCTTCATTACAAATTAAATGTGATGAACATATACCTCCATCTGTTGTCTTCATTACAAATTAAATGTGCTGAACATGTACCTTCATCTGTGGTCTTCATTACAAATTAAATGTGTTGAACATGCACCTCCATCTGTTGTGTGTGCAGACAAATGTGATGAACGGCACTCATCCTTGTCTTCATTACAAATTAAATGTGCTGAGGCATGCACCTCCATCTGTTTTCTTCACTACAAATTAAATGTGACGAGCATGCACCTCCATCTGTTGTCTTCATTACAAATTAAATGTGTTGAACGTGCACATATGCCTTCACTACAAATTAAATGTGATTTGAACATGCACCCCATCTGTGGTGCCGTACAGAGACCAGGCTGGGCAGGACAGGTGCACCTCCATCTGTTGTCTTCATTGCAAATTAAATGTGTTGAATGTGCACCTCCATCTGTTGTCTTCGGCCCTGCAAATTAAATGTGGCATACGCTCCATCTGTCTTCATTACAAACTAAATGTGATGAACATGCACCTGCATCTGTTGTCTTCATTACAAATTAAATGTGATTTGAACAGGCACCTCCATCTGTTGTCTTCATACAAATTAAATGTGACAGAACATGCACCTCCATCCTGTTGTCTTCATTACAAATTAAATGTGATAGGCATTTTCATCTATTGTGTTTAATTTAAAATTAAATGTGATGAACGTACTCCATCTATTTGTCTTCATTTACAAATTAAATGTGAAAACATGCCTCCATCTGTTGTCTTCATTACAAATTAAATGTGATGAGCGTGCACCTCCATGTTGTCTTGTTACAGAGTGTGTGTTTGAACAGGCACCTCCATCCTGTTGTCTTCATTACAAATTAAACAGATGAACTGTGCACCTCCATCCTGTTGTCTTCATTTACAAATTAAATGTGATGAACATGCACCTCACATCTTTATGTCTTCTAAATTTACAAATTAAATGTGATGAACATGCACCTCCATCTATTTGTCTTCATTACAAATTTAAATCTTGCTGAACATGCACCTCCATCTGTTTGTGTTTCATTACAAATTAAATGTTCAAACATGCCTCCATCTTTTGTCTTCATTACTGGAAGTCGTGTTGGAACACTCCATCTGTGATTCTTGAACACAAATTAAATGTGATAAAACATGCCTCCATCTATTAATGTTGGTGATATAAAACATACCTCCATCTGTTGTCGTATACAAATTAAATCATTGAACTGAATTATCCATCATGTTTGTTTGCAATTAAATGGTACTTGGGCCTTTTTCCATCTGTTTAGCCCTCATTACACAAATTCAATGTGCATGAACATGCACCTACATCCTATTGTCTTCTAAATTTACAAGTTAAATGTGATGGGCAGGCCTCCATCTGATATCTTCAGTTACAAAATGAAATGTGATGAACATGTAACCTCCATCTGGTGTCATCATTTACAAATGTGAACATGTAGCTGAACATGTACCTTCATCTCTGTGGGTGGTCCTTAAATTTACAAATTAAATGTAGTTGGGGCATACTCAATGCACCTCCTGGTACAGTGAAATATCCATTGGTGCTTCATGTGTACAATGAAATGTCTGAACATGCACCTCCACCTGTTTTCTTCACTACAAATTAAATGTAGTTGGCATGCACACCTCCATCATGTTGTGGTGTCATTGGGCAAATTAAATGGTGTTCTGAGCGATTACTTAGTTTACTTCCATCTATTTGTCTTCATTTACAAAGGTAAATGTGTTGAACATGCACCCCATCTGTGGTGCACTATCAGTGTGTACCAATTAAATGTGATGAGCGGTGCACCTCCATCTGTTGTCTTCATTACAAATTAAATGTGATGGAACATGCCTCATCTGTTGTTCTTCAAATGTGCAAATTAAATGTGAAAACAGTAAACTCCATCCCTGTTGTCTTCATTACAAATTAAATGTGACGAGCGCTGCACCTACATCTGTTGTCTTCACACAAATTAAATGTAGTTCACATGCACCCCCATCTGTGGTCTTCAGGTGTGGGTAATTCGAACATTGGCACTCAATTAAACGTTGCTGGTTTGAATTGAAAGTTCATAAACTGACCGGCAGTGCACCTCCATCTGTTGCCTTCATTACAAATTAAATGTGACGAACATGCACCTCCATCTGTTGTCTTCATTAAAATTAAATGTGACGGACATGCACCTCCATCTGTTGTCTTCATTACAAATTAAATGTGATGAACATGCACCTCCATCTGTTGTCTTCATTACAAATTAAATGTGTTGAACATGCACCTCCATCTGTTGTCTTCATTACAAATTAAATGTGACGAACATGCACCTCCATCTGTTGTCTTCATTACAAATTAAATGTGATGAACATGCACCTCCATCTGTTGTCTTCATTACAAATTAAATGTGATGAACATGCACCTCCATCTGTTGTCTTCATTACAAATTAAATGTGCTGAACATGCACCTCCATCTGTTGTCTTCATTACAAATTAAATGTGATGAACATGCACCTCCATCTGTTGTCTTCATTACAAATTAAATGTGCTGAACATGCACCTCCATCTGTTGTCTTCATTACAAATTAAATGTGTTGAACATGCACCTCCATCTGTTGTCTTCATTACAAATTAAATGTGATGAACATGCACCTCCATCTGTTGTCTTCATTACAAATTAAATGTGCTGAACATGCACCTCCATCTGTTGTCTTCATTACAAATTAAATGTGCTGAACATGCACCTCCATCTGTTGTCTTCATTACAAATTAAATGTGATGAACATGCACCTCCATCTGTTGTCTTCATTACAAATTAAATGTGATGAACATGCACCTCCATCTGTTGTCTTCATTACAAATTAAATGTGCTGAACATGCACCTCCATCTGTTGTCTTCATTACAAATTAAATGTGATGAACATGCACCTCCATCTGTTGTCTTCATTACAAATTAAATGTGCTGAACATGCACCTCCATCTGTTGTCTTCATTACAAATTAAATGTGTTGAACATGCACCTCCATCTGTTGTCTTCATTACAAATTAAATGTGCTGAACATGCACCTCCATCTGTTGTCTTCATTACAAATTAAATGTGACAAACATGCACCTCCATCTGTTGTCTTCATTACAAATTAAATGTGATGAACATGCACCTCCATCTGTTGTCTTCATTACAAATTAAATGTGATGAACATGCACCTCCATCTGTTGTCTTCATTACAAATTAAATGTGCTGAACATGCACCTCCATCTGTTGTCTTCATTACAAATTAAATGTGCTGAACATGCACCTCCATCTGTTGTCTTCATTACAAATTAAATGTGGCAAACATGCACCTCCATCTGTTGTCTTCATTACAAATTAAATGTGCTGAACATGCACCTCCATCTGTTGTCTTCATTACAAATTAAATGTGTTGAACATGCACCTCCATCTGTTGTCTTCATTACAAATTAAATGTGATGAATGTGCTCCTCCATCTGTGGTCTTCATTACAAATTAAATGTGCCGAACATTCACCTCCATCTGTTGTCTTCATTACAAATTAAATGTGACGAACTTGCACCTCATCCTGTTGTCTTCATTGTCAATGAATGAATGATTGAACATGCACCTCCATCTGTTGTCTTCATTACAAAATTAAATGCATTAGCTGAACATGCACCTCCATATATTGTCTTCATTACAAATTAAATGTGATTGAACATGCACCTCCATCTGTTGTCTTCATTCTGACACAAATTAAATGTGCTGAACATGCCTCCATCTGTTGTCTTCATTACAAATTAAATGTGCTTCGAACATGCACCTCCATCTGTTGTCTTCACTTTCTGAGATTAAATGTGATGAACATGCACCTCCATCTGTTGTCTTCATTCACTGGGAATTGGATGTACTGAGACATGCACCTCCATCCTGTTGTCTTAATTACAAGATTAAATGTGATGAACATGTACCTCCATCTGTTGTCTTCATTTACAAATTAAATGTGCTGAACATGTACAAGGAGGCTGCAGGAACTTTTGATTATTGAACTGAACATTCTGTACTTGCTGTGCTTCTTGGACATTCTGTACCTAACTGTTGGTTTGAGGTGATTTGTGATAAACATGTTTATCCTATATGTTTTCATGGCCAACTGTCAGCGGTCAGAATGTAACAAAAGTTGTTTTGCTTGCAAGTATAAAGTTGATGTCAGTAAACAAGTTGACCAGAGGAGATCATCTTGGCCAACATGCTGTGTAATCTGGTTGGCTGCTAATAAAGAAGTTTTTCATCACCCACCAAGGGCAGATCGACTAGTTTGAATTTTCTTCTCACAAGAGGGGGAGAATGGTAGCGTAGGTATGGGCAGGGAGGATGGTCCTTAGGTGTCTGGGAGATTACCACTATCAGAAACTCTGTCTACTTAGATTGGGAGACTAGTATCCAGTCCAATCAGGGATGCTACCTGTGGTGTAATTTTTTATTTGGTCTAATAGGGGTTTTGATTAGCTGTGTGAATTGATATAGGATTGATGCTTTGAGAAGGGGTAGATGAGTCAATGGAAGACCAGTTTATGTTGACTATCGCCTAGAATTATTGTCTCCTTGTTTATGTTGGAGGTGAACCAGGTGAGAATATTTCCCAGTATAGGGATATTGTTACCAGGAGGGAATGTACAGGGAGGCAATGCATAAAAGTTTTATTGTTGTTTACTTTGAAAGGCTGAGGTTAAAAGCTTCGGCAGTGTCAAATGGGGAATATGGGCTTAGTATAGAGATGTCACTGTTAAGGATGAGTAAGGCTACACCTCACACCTTTCTTTTGGGGTCTGTCACTTCTTATAAGTTTATAGTTAGAGGGGCATCGGTTATCTTCTATGTGTGGTTTTAGCCAGGTTTCTGTGATAGAGAGAATATCTGGTTTGTTATAGAGAGATCAGGCATGAAAGAAAGGTATTTTTATTACAAAAGGCTCCTGGCATTAAGTGTGGCAAAGAGAAGAGATTTGTGTGGTGCAGGGGAGGCTATGTGAATGTGGTTTAGAGGTGGAGTTGTTAATGAAGGCCCTGGGTTAGGTGTATGCCTCTAGAGCAGGAGGAGGAGGGTGATACATTTCGAGTAGAGAGTATGGTTAGGTATCTATGTTCTAATGGGTCATAGGTGTAGATGTTGGAACCCTAATGAGGTGAGTTTGAGAGGTGGGTATGGGGAGTGGTTTACTGAGGCGTGGGGAAGAGCTTCCTTTGAAATAGAAAAGATTCATTATGTTTGTAGAGGTGGGGAGGTTTGGGTTTTAGAGGGAAAGTCTTTTAATGTAAATTGCAGTTGTGTGTGAAAGGGAGGAGTGCTGAAGGTGTGGGAGACTAGTAAGGTAGAGTAGGCAGAAGAGTTAGGCTTAGAAATAAGGGTAGTAAAAGCATAGGTAAGGTTTTGTTTGCATGGTGGGAACCAAGTGTGAGTTAGTGAGAGGGGCGATGTAGGAAGAGATGGTTAATAAGTATGAGGGGTGAGGGATTACAATGGAATGTGTGGGGGGTATCCACAGGGATATAGAAGGGTGGAGGGTGATACAAGTAGTGGAGTGGTGGGTTGGTGTGTGACAATAGGCCCTAGGATAGTATTAGGGTGTAGAGGAGAGGGAGGGACTTAATTTTGATGGATGGCCTTTATATGGGAGTGGTTAGAGAGCTATAAATGTAGTTGTACTGGAGGCATGTGGGAATGTGGGGGCAGGAGTGCAGGGAGCAGAGTGAGCTCATAAAGGGAGAACAGAGCAGGAAGAGCTGGAGAGAGAAGGTGGCTGGCAGAAACCAATCAGCCAGCTGTAGGAGAAAGCGTGGGACCCACAGGAAGAGCAGGGAACAGCAAAGGTAGGTGGGCTGCAGCGTGTGAGGGGAGGAAGGAAGAGAAGCAATGCACAAATTTAAGCAGGCTAGAGGGGTAAATGTGTGAAGAGAGTGGGGACACACTCTGGAGAGACGGCAGAACAGGAATAAAAGTGATCTTTCTCAGATGAGTGGATGAGCAGTGCCACCTAGTGGCAAATAATATTTATATATATAGTCTGTAGCTTAGTGGGTGGGAGAGAATAAGAGACAAACAGAGAAATAAAACAAAAACACTGTAGGCTACTTAGCTAAGCCCGGAAGATACTGACACTATGGGTAGCAACACTAGTAGCAGTTATGTTTTACAAATTGCAGTACATACACTTTTTTAGAAATACCTTGGGGGGCTATCTTTTGCAGGCTCCTCAGCGGGCTTAAGCAGAGTCCCGTATTAGAAGTCCTTAATAGGGAGGTTTCTTAGGCTGTAGTGGATAAGGTGGAACGCAGCACGAACAGCTGTAGGGAGAAGAGCAGAATTAGATGAGCACGGCAGGAGAAAATTACCCACAGAGGGCTGTAGCAAGACAGAAGAAGAGGGAAAAATAAAGAGGCAGCAGGGAGGAAACAAAACAAATTTAGAGCAGTAAATCAGACCAATAATTCCAGTTCAAGGTACAGCTAACAGAGCTAACACAACACCGTCATAGCAGTTGTTAACTGAGATAGTTGTTAAATTAGGACAAATCCAATTAAATGAGACAGCTGTTAAAATAGGACAAATCCAGGCAGTTATTCCACAGACAATACAGTTACCTGGGTTATTTGACGTATTACATTAAGTTACATGCTTATAACAAGGAACAGATTCAACCTTAGTTGTTATTAACTCAGTAAAAGTGCAGGGTGTTGCAAGTGTTATAACAACAGTATTTTGCAATGGAATGCTGTACACATATTACTTGAAATCCCTAGCCTTGTAGCAGGTAACACTCAATATTTTGATAAATGTTGAAGGGAGCAAGCAAACAAGTTGCCAAATCAGTTAAAAATTGCTTAGAGAACTAAAGGACTCAGAAAGCGTCTTTCTCCAAACCGGTCCTATAAACGTGGTTGATTAACAGTAGAAACACAGAGGACCATGGGCATTGACTGATGACTGTTATCCTTAGCATACTATGTTTCCCCTAGTAAACAACAACAACAACAACATTCCCTTCAGAAGAGGTAGGAAAGACCCTTTAGCTGTGCAAAGCAAGAAAACCTTTAAGGAAATTATCAGACTCAGTGGCCATGTCTCAGCAAGCAGATCCACTTAATGCGGTTAGCTAGCAGTGGTAGCAGTAGAGTCACATACAGCTATGTGCATAGTCCAAATAACACTATCACTAGCATACAATATGTCCCCTTGTGTTGTGATATTCAAAAAAAGATAATTTAAGCACTTGTACGGTATGCATCCTAATTTTAACAAATGTTAAGCACCCCATGCAAGACTTGTCAAGGTTGAGTCTTGTGCTAGACAGTCAAATCCTCCAGTAGTGACCGGTAAATAGTGATTAGTAAATACAGCGGCAGAATGAAAAGCACATTTGTTTCTGCTTGCTGTCTGTACTTATAATGTGTCAAGAATAACAATGTTTGTTAACCTGCATTTTCTCATTGCAGAATGCCCAAATTTTTGTTTCATATTTTTGGTCAGTTCCTTATAAAATCTGTGGTTTTTGGCAAATCTTTGAGGACTGAAGTCACTAAATAACAGACATTTGAGTTTCAAACTTCAAATCCTTCAGAAAATGCACACTAATGCAAAACCTGTTGTTCTAGCAACTTTCTAATTTCATAAGGGCAATAATTAAAATCTGTCCTTGATTTTGGGCCTTTGTCATTCTGTTAATTTTTTGTTTTGTCCAGATTTCTTGTGCTAAGAGATTGAGAGGTATATCCTTGTCATATTGTACTGTGTTTATAGCACAATGACAGGGAGTGTGAATGTGGATGATGACCATAACAGCAAGGGGATCAGTGTTAGTAAAAATATTACGTAAAGAGGGCTTAACACACCGCAGTTATCATTGTTGGAAGGCACCACCCCTGTGGAAAGAGGCAGCTAGTGTTTATGAACAAAAACAGTGGAACAGCCTTAAAAAGATACTAATTGGGTAATGCACAGCAGTTATCATTGTTGGAAGGCACATCCCCTGTGGAAAGAGGCAGCTAGTGTTTATGAACAAAAACAGTGGAACAGCCTTAAAAAGATACTAATTGGGTAATGCACATCAGTTATCATTGTTGGAAGGCACCTCCCCTGTGGAAAGAGGCAGCTAGTGTTTATGAATAAAAACTGTGGAACAGCCTTAAAAAGATACTAATTGGGTAATGCACAGCAGTTATCATGGTTGGAAGGCACCTCCCCTGTGGAAAGAGGCAGCTAGTGTTTATGAATAAAAACTGTGGAACAGCCTTAAAAAGATACTAATTGGGTAATGCACAGCAGTTATCATTGTTGGAAGGCACCTCCCATGTGGAAAGAGGCAGCTAGTGTTTATGAATAAAAACTGTGGAACAGCCTTAAAAAGATACTAATTGGGTAATGCACAGCAGTTATCATTGTTGGAAGGCACCTTCCATGTGGAAAGAGGCAGCTAGTGTTTATGAATAAAAACTTTGGAACGGCCTTAAAAAGATACTAATTGGGTAATGCACAGCAGTTATCATTGTTGGAAGGCACCTCCCATGTGGAAAGAGGCAGCTAATGTTTATGAATAAAAACTGTGGAACAGCCTTAAAAAGATACTAATAGGACAGGCCTAAATTTTGCAGATCATTAAAACACAGAGCTGCTCCTCCTTTTCTTCTGTCTTCACAGCCTATATCTGGGGCAGCACAGCTTCTGTGGGGTTTTCTTCATTCAGAAGCTGCTGGAAGTGCTCCTCCCATCTGCCTTTGATGTCCTGTGGGCTGGTGAGCAGGTTGTTGCTCCTCCCATCTGCCTTTGATGTCCTGTGGGCGGGTGAGCAGGTTGTTGCTCCTCCCATCTGCCTTTGATGTCCTGCGGCCTGGTGAGCAGGTTGCTATAAAGGGTGTTTGATGGCTACCTTCATTATCTTTCTACGCTGCCTTAGAACCTGATATAGTTCCTTTGTGCCATCTGCTGACTCACTTTCCAGAAGCTGACAGAGGGCCTCTGATGCCTTGTTCTCTGCTATTGCAATTCCTTTCTTAGCTTCTTTGTTAGCCAACCAGTATTCCTTCTTAGCCTGGTCCATCTTTGTTAGCCAACCAATATACTTTCTTAGCTTGGTCCATCTTTGTTAACCAACCAATATACTTTCTTAGCCTGGTCAATCTTTTCAGTCTTCTACTTCTTCCTGCACTCCTTCTTTCTTTTGATGACTTCCTGGACTTCTGCCTTCTGCCACCAGCTTTTCTTATGTTTCTTATTTTCATGCCTGGCTCAGCCACACATCTGACCTATAGACCTCATACATATTATTTTGAGATGCTGCCATTCTTTTTCAGCTTTGCCTATTTCACCTTCTTCCTGAGGTTCCAGAGCCCTAAATGTTTCCTTGAACTCTTGTGCTTTTCATCCTGTGAGCTTTCAGCTCTTCGGCCTAGTCTCTGGTGATCTTAGAGCATTCTGTGACCACTGCTTGCACCTGACTGTGGCAAAGAGTGATTCATGTTATGGGTTGAATGTTCAATGGGAATGACTTTGCAATATCTGATTTTACTCTAATACACCTTCTTTAGTAGGAGAAAGTATATCTGACTTGCATGCTGGCTCCTCTTGTATGTGATTTTGTGACTGTCTGTTGCTGAAGTATGTGTTGATCACCATCAAGCCGTTTGCCAGAGAGAATTCTAAAATGGCCCCTCCTTCTTTATTTCGGTAGCCCCACTAAAGTGTACCCAAAGATTCCTCATATCCAGGGCTGTAGCTGGCTCATTTGGAGTCCAATGCTGCTCTCCCCAGTGTGTTATCCCTCAACACTATGCTGCAGATAAAAAAAAAAAGAGGTCCATATTCTCCAATTTGGCATTACTGCACCAGGTCCTGACATAATGAGAGCAAATAAAAAAAAAGGTCTGCTAGCTATGTACTGTGGACAAGCTGCCCACACATGCTACCTCGACTTGACAAAGGCATTCAATACAAAACAAGCTGAAGGAGCTTGAAAGTGATCTGAATGGGGTTAAATGGATAGCCAACTGGCTTAAAAACAGGACTCAAATAGTAAGAGTAGGGATTGCATCATCTGAGACCACAAAAGAGGCCATGGCATTTCTCAGGGATCTCTGCTGGGACCTTTGTTATTTGCTATCTATTTCTCATATCTCCACTTATCAAATGAGGTCCTCTTTTATCAAATTTACCTGAGTCATCAACAGGTCCCACTTTGGCATGCAGACACTGTAAAAGGAGTTTACACTTGAAGATAGCTGGTGTACTAAAGATGGATTCAGACACAACACCAAAAAATGCAACATTGTAGCATTTGGTAAGCACCCCTAACTTCAACTTATAGCATAGATCACACACTGCTTCAAAATAAAAATGTTGTGACAGAAGTAGGTATTTAGTTAGAGAGCTCCCTCACATTTGACCATCACTTTACAACAGTGGTTAGGAAATCCTTCTAACTCACACAGCTCATTGCAAACGTTATTTCTTCCAGATCAAAATAAGTCCTCACCTCCTTGAACTCCACTAAGATCCATCACTACAGTACAACACCTCCTTTGGGGTGTATTTTACTAACCATATCAAGCAATCAACCCCAGAAGATTATAACTAAAAAGATCATGGCTTTAAAATATCTGAACTACCAAAAATGACTAGAGGTTTTACCCCCATATTCATTTCCATACAGGCTCCTTAGGGGCAAGCTATGCCTTGCTTATTGGGCTATAAGGAATCCAGTAATCCAAGAGACTTATACCTCCAAAAATTAAACCATCTTACTAACAGGAGGGCAGTGATCTAAATCTACTTCAACAAATAAATAAGACAAGGTGAATGGACAGATTTGTCTCACAGCCCCTACCTCTTTTCTGGAGCAAATTCCATCTCCAGGTTAAACACAGTGACAGTCTGTCTACCTTTAAGGAGGAGCTGGAGAACTGGATAAGTATTCATACATTTGTCCCTGTATGACTGGTCTGGCCCTCCTTGAAAAGGGAGACATAGCCTAAGGGTGCATACTTTCAAATTGAAAATGGCCTTGTGGCTTAGCTACCTTGTAACTCCTATGATAATATGATCATTTGAGTACTACAAGAGCAAAATGAATAAAGAGAGAACCTTAATTATTCCTGAATAAAAAAGGTATGAGAGAAACATACAACACACCAAACACACACACATACACACACTTGCAGGAAGAGCGAGACTAAAGGAGACCAAGAAACACAGAAAGAAAGAGACAGAGACAGAGAAAGAACACAAGTTGAAGATTCCACTTTATGAGAAAAGTGAAGGCACACAGATCAGAACCAATACAGGGTCAGTGGATGGAGACACAGATGGACAGGCAGACAGACAGACTTCAGTACTATTCCCACATCATGTGCTCAGTTTTTTTTGTCATAAGAAATTCCTCGGTTAAAGGAACAGATAATGCAATGAGGAGGAGGTCCCTTTCTGTCAATGCATTGCAGCTGTGCAAAATGTTCTGTGCAGTAGATTCAGTGATTCCAGTCCAGTGGGGGTACAACTCATGATTGTGTCAAGGAAGAATACCCACATATTAGTAAACTAAATACAACTGGTTTAAGGAGGAGAAATTAAAAGTGCCTAGGGTAAGGGGAAAGAAGTTACAGTCTTCTATGCTAAAACAAAGGAAAGGACAAAGAAAAGATAAAGAACACAAAAGAGGAGTTGGTAAGAATGACAAAACCTACATTTGTGAAGCACCTCAAAGTACTACCTACTGATTATTATGTACACCTGGCCAATGACATCTCCAACACAACAGGCACCACCCCTACTGATTATTATGCACACCTGGCCAATGGCATCTCTAATACAACAGGCACCACCCCTACTGATTATTATGCACACCTGGCCAATGACATCTCCGACACAACAGGCACCACCCCTACTGATTATTATGTACACCTGGCCAATGACATCTCTAATACAACAGGCACCACCCCTACTGATTATTATGCACACCTGGCCAATGACATCTCTGACACAACAAGCACCACCCCTTCTGATCATTATGCACACCTGGCCAATGACATCTCTAATACAACAGGCACCACCCCTACTGATTATTATGCACACCTGCCCAATGACATCTCCGACACAACAGGCACCACCCCCACTGATTGTTATGTACACCTGGCCAATGACATCTCTAATACAACAGGCACCACCCCTACTGATTATTATGCACACCTGGCCAATGACATCTCTGCCACAACAAGCACCACCCCTACTGATTATTATGCACACCTGGCCAATGACATCTCTAATACAACAGGCACCACCCCTACTGATTATTATGCACACCTGGCCAATGACATCTCTGACACAACAGGCACCACCCCTACTGATTATTATGCACACCTGGCCAATGACATCTCTGACACAACAGGCACCTCCCATACTGATTATTATGTACACCTGGCCAATGACATCTCTAATACAACAGGCACCACCCCTACTGATTATTATGCATGCCTGACCAATGACATCTCTGACACAACAGGCACCCCCCCTACTGATTATTATGTACACCTGGCCAATGACATCTCCAACACAACAGGCACCACCCCTACTGATTATTATACACACCTGGCCAATGGCATCTCCGACACAACAGGCACCACCCCTACTGATTGTTATGCATGCCTGGCCAATGACATCTCCGACACAACAGGCACCACCCCTACTGATTATTATGCACACCTGGCCAATGACCTCTCCAACACAACAGGCACCATCCCTACTGATTATTATGCACACCTGGCCAATGATATCTCCAACACAACAGGCACCACCCCTACTGATTATTATGTACACCTGGCCAATGACATCTCTGACACAACAGGCACCACCCTACTGATTATTATGCATGCCTGGCCAATGACATCTCTGACACAACAAGCACCACCTCTACTGAATATTATGCACACCTGGCCAATGACATCTCTAATACAACAGACACCACCCCTACTGATTATTATGCACACCTGGCCAATGACATCTCCAACACAACAGGCACCACCCCTACTGATAATTATGTACACCTGGCCAATGACATCTCTAGTAGAACAGGCACCACTCTACTGATTATTATGCACACCTGGCCAATGACATCTCTGACACAACAGGCACCACCCCTACTGATTATTATGCACACCTGGCCAATGATATCTCTAATACAACAGGCACCACCCCTACTGATTATTATGCACACCTGGCCAATGACACCTCCAACACAACAGGTGCCACCCCTACTGATTATTATGCACACCTAGCCAATGACATCTCCAGCACAACAGGCACCACCCCTACTGATTATTATGTACACCTGGCCAATGACATCTCTAATACAACAGGCACCACCCCTACTGATTATTATGCATACCTGGCCAATGACATCTCTAATACAACAGGGACCACCCCTACTGATTATTATGCACACCTGGCCAATGACATCTCCAACACAACAGGCACCACCCCTACTGATTATTGTGTACACCTGGCCAATGACATCTCTAATACAACAGGCACCACCCCTACTGATTATTATGCACACCTGGCCAATGAAATCTCTGACAAAACAGGTACCACTCCTACTGATTATCATGCATGCCTGGCCAATGACATTTCTGACAAAACAGGTACCACTCCTACTGATTATCATGCATGCCTGGCCAATGACAAATCCAGCACAACAGGCACCCCCCTATGTCTGACCAATGACCTCTCCAACACAACAGGCACCACCCCTACTGATTGTTATGCATACCTGGCCAATGACATATCTAATACAACAGGCACCACCCCTACTGATTATTATGCACACCTGGCCAATGAAATCTCTGACAAAACAGGTACCACTCCTACTGATTATCATGCATGCCTGGCCAATGACATTTCTGACAAAACAGGTACCACTCCTACTGATTATCATGCATGCCTGGCCAATGACAAATCCAGCACAACAGGCACCCCCCCCTATGTCTGACCAATGACCTCTCCAACACAACAGGCACCACCCCTACTGATTATTATGCACACCTAGCCAATGACATCTCCAGCACAACAGGCACCACCCCTACTGATTATTATGTACACCTGGCCAATGACATCTCTAATACAACAGGCACCACCCCTACTGATTATTATGCATACCTGGCCAATGACATCTCTAATACAACAGGTACCACCCCTACTGATTATTATGCATGCCTGGCCAATGACATCTCCAACACAACAGGCACCTCCCTACTAATTATTATGCACACCTGGCCAATGAAATCTCTAACATAACAAGCACCACCCAGCATGGTCCAGCAATGTTTACTAGTGTCACTTGTTACTAGGTTGTTGATAATCCTCAGTATATGCTCCCTAATCAAGATGGAGATGAAGGGGCATTCTGGATAACTACGGGGGTGGATGGGCAGCTGGCACAGACTAGTGGCTGTCTGCTCAGTTGCACACATGGGAAATGAAACAATGGATTCTGGAAGGCAGACATGAGTTGTGGACATAGGCAGGAAAACATAATATGATTTCCATTCTCCATATGTTTTAGTCTTGGCTGAAAATAAAGAAAGGTTCAGAAGTGAGGTAAGGAAATAATACTTACCAGAAAGGGTGGCAGAACTACACAAGAGATGGTGTGGCAGTGTAGTGGGTGTGCAAAGGATAAATCTCATGCATTGAAGAATTCAGTGAAAGAAAAGAGTGTGACAGAAAGATTTACAAATGTTCTGGGTTAGGGGCCCCTGCCCACATTTTTTTCTTTCATTATCATATATATTTTAGTACTCTTGTCTATTTCACTAAACTCTTTGGGTACCAGTTTTAAAGTTTAAGCCATCAGACACTTACAGCACCTAATAAACAATTAATTCACATTTATATCACCTCTCCTGCCTGAAAACCATGTCAAATAGCTAGCTGCCTGTCCTAGATAGGGAATGCAGAAAATATTTGAAAAATACATTTGTTCAGCCTTGTACTATGAATAAACCATTTTAAAGCGCTACAGATTTATGGTTAACCACACCCCAAAAATCCTGTAAAGAGTTTTATTTTTGCACAGTTTTAGAAAAAGCTCTCAGAGTTGCAAACCATGCAAGATCAGTTCCAGATGTTTTGACACATAGTATTGTTGTGTGGTCATGCAGTCAAAGCAAGATGTGAGAAGCAAAGACGCATTGGTTAAAATTTTGGCTTGGCTACTGATTCACAGCAAAGCATTCAAGAAGTCACATGATGACTTCAAGCATCAACATACGTATATAGAACTAGCACTAAATTTAGCAATACATTTCATGTCATGAAGCTACAGAGGATAACGGCCCAGATCATGGCCGCAAAAGATGCTTTGTAGCTTGTTTTACCCAAGTAGTGATGGATTCTAAATTATAATGTGTGCTGGACTCCAAACTGTAATGAAATAACATCAGGCAGGATTTGGGGAGGGACAGTACACTAGTGTTTACCCATAGCCCTGTGCCTCCAAAATGATAAAATGATGACAGTAAACAGAATAAGCGCATACTCTATAATACTGGTGATGTGGTGAAGGAATACAAACTGCCCTGATATGCTATATCAAGTGGAAACAGAGATGATTTTAAATAGTTACCTGATGATAGTGTATCTTCAGTGTCAGCAGTTACACAGTCTGTGGTCATTTAAGCTGAAATATGCAATTTCCAGAATTTCCAGATGTTAGCAGCTAATAAAAATCCTAGAAGGCACAATATGTTTGGCTTTTCAGCCTTCTCTACTGCAGATATAAATTGCTCAATCAGTCAAACAAATGGCTGAAACTTAAAGCTGTGCTGTGGAATTTGTGTGTGTGCTTGAGCCAAAATGTTACAGCACTAAGAGTTTACAGGACAGTTCATTTGCAGAATTTAACTCACTGCCTACTTTAGACGTCCTTTTTACTCACTAATAGTGTCTGATATTATACATTATCTATAATTTTAGAAACAGAAGGCTAGATTTCACTTTAAAGGCCCACATACAAGGCATAATATAAACTTAGTTTGAGCAAAACTGCTGCAGAGAAGACTGTGTTGCTTATTTTGAAGGTTTACTAGGTAAACCAGACAAGAAAAGAAAGGGAGAATCCAGAATTTGAGAAGAGAAAAGATCTTCCTTTACACGTTTCATACCACAAATACATATGATATATGATATGATATGATATAATGTGATGAAAATTATACAGCCATTTCAAACATGATAGCATCGTGCTAAATTCTCAATATATTTTCTGCAACATAAAGGCAGGAGCAAGTGTAATTCTTAACAATGAACTACTTAAATCAAGCCTGGCCAACTGCATCTAAGTTATTTGTATATACAGTTAGTGTCTTATGTAATGTTACTGTCCTAGATAACCCCCCCAACCATGGAAGGCAAGCACTGGTGTCTCTAAAATGTAGTAAAACTTATTATAAAATATCTAACTGGCAAACTGCTGCTTATAGTCCCATCTTAAATATCTTGGCTTATGATTAGATCACCAGTTTACATTCATACAATGGATATAAAATGTGTACACACTCCTGTTAAAATGCCAGGTTTTTGTGATAAAAAAATGAGACCGCAATAAATAATTTCAAAACTTTTCCCACCTTTTTATGTGAACTACAACCTGTACAATTCAATTGAAAAATAAATCTGTTAGGAGGAATAATATAAAAAATAAAAAAAAAATACAATAAGCTGGTTGCATAAGTGTGCACACCCTTAAACTAATACTTTGTTGAAGCACCTTTTGATTTAATTACAGCATTCAATCTTCTTGGGTACACACCTGCCATCAATTAAACAGACTCTGATTAACCCCAAAGAAACTCAGCTGTCCTAGTCGGATTTTCTTCACATTTACTCAGTTGCCTGCTACAGCAAAAGCCATGGTTCACAGAGAGCCTACAAAGCATCAAAGGGATCTCATTGTTGAAAGTTATCAGTCAGGAGAAGGGTAGAAAAACATTTCCCCAGCATTGGATATACCATGGAACACAGTGAAGACAGTCATCAAAAAGTGGAGAAAATATGGGACAACAGTGATGTTGCAAAGAACTGGACGTCCTTCCAAAATTGATGAAAAGACAAGATGAAAACTAGTCAGGGAGGCTGCCATGAGACCTACAGCAACACTGAAGGAGCTGCAGGAATTTCTGGCACGTACTGGTCATGTACTACATGTGACAACAATCTCCTGTATTCTCCATATGTCTGGGCTATGGGGTAGGGTTGCAAGACGGAAGCCTTTTCTTACACAGAAAAACATCCAGGCCCAGCTAAAATTTGCAAAACAATACATCAAGTCTCCCAAAAGCATGTGGAAAAATATGTTATGGTCTGATGAAAGCAAGGTTGAACGTTATGGCCACAATTCCAAAAGGTACGTTTGGCACAAAAACAACACTTTGCATCACCAAAGGAACACCATCCCCACAATGAAGCATGGTGGTGGCAGTATCATGCTTTGGGATTGCTTTTCTTCAGCTGGAACTGGGGCTGTAGTCAATGTGGAGGGAATTATGAACAGTTCCAAATACCAGTCACTTTTGGTCCAAAACCTTCAGGCATCTGCTAGAAAGCTGAAGATGAAGAGAAATTTCACCTTTCAACACAACAATGACCCCAAGCATACATCCAAATTAACAAAAGAATGGCTTCAACAGAAGAAAATTAAAGTTTTGGAATGGCCCAGCCAGAGCCCAGACCTAAATCCAATAGAAAATCTGTGGGGTGACCTGAAGAGGGCTGTGCACAAGAGATGTCATTGCAATCTGACAGATTTGGAGGGCTTTTGCAAGGAAGAGTGGGCAAATATTGTCAAGTCAAGATGTGCCATGCTATGAAACAAACTGGTGTAACCGGCTGTACAAAACGGAGCCTTTGGAAACAGTTCAAAAAGGCTTGTTGTTTATTTTCTAAGTCCACTTGTATAATGACAAAAGTAAAAATAGAAGAAAGAACCAAATACTGTGAAACGCTAAACGCTAATTGCAAGCATATGCACTAGTTTAAAAACTGTATTGAATGGAAGACCTTTTGTCTGAGGAAGTTCTACTATTATGTGGAGGACGCTGCGTTCAGCGTTTCACAGTATTTGGTTCTTTCTTCTATTTTTACTTTTGTCATTATACAAGTGGACTTAGAAAATAAACAACAAGCCTTTCTGAACTGTTTCCAAAGGCTCCGTTTTGTACAGCCGGTTACACCAGTTTGTCTCATTTCCTGGTTCGTAGAAGTGATAAGATGTGCCATGCTGATAGACTCTGACCCAAGAAGACTGAATACTGTAATTAAATCAAAAGGTGCTTCAACAAAGTATCAGTTTAAGGGCATGCACACTTATGCAACTAGCTTATTGTATGTTTTTTTTTTTTTTTTTTTATATTTTTCCCCTTTTCAATTGAATTGTACCAGTTATAGGTCACATTAAAGGTGGGAAAAGTTTAGAAATGATTTATTGTGGTCTCATTTTTTTATATCCTATAAGATTGGCATTTTAACAGGGGTGTGTAAACTTTTTATATCCACTGTATATTATACATAAAATATAATTAAATCAGATTAAATATTGCTACAAAATGTCTCACTTTTTCATAGTAAAATCAAGAAGGGCTACAGCTATCAATGTTCTTATTCCTAGATTAGAATATGCCTTGCCTGTTGCTGCTGTCAGTTCCTCTCATAATACAGTCTTGTTTCAAGCAACAGAAAACAAACACTTTTCCAATAACACAGAAAAATCACCGCCTTCCATAAAGAAAGCCAAATGACTATTGAGAACAGGTACATTCAACTTTCTGTTAAAGCTGAAACTCTTCCTCAATGGCTGTGTCCTCCATTAGCCAGGAAACTGAAAACAAGGGCATTTTCACACTGACTGTGCACCGTAGATGGTCTCCTTGTGTGTGTGTACTGTAGATGGTCTCCTTGTGTGTGTGCACCGTAGATGGTCTCCTTGTGTGTGTGCACCGTAGATGGTCTCCTTGTGTGTGTGCACCATAGATGGTCTCCTTGTGTGTGTGTACCGTAGATGGTCTCCTTGTGTGTGTGCACCGTAGATGGTCTCCTTGTGTGTGTGCACCGTAGATGGTCTCCTTGTGTGTGTGTACCGTAGATGGTCTCCTTGTGTGTGTGTGCACCGTAGATGGTCTCCTTGTGTGTGTGTACCGTAGATGGTATCCTTGTGTGTGTGCACCGTAGATGGTCTCCTTGTGTGTGTGTACCGTAGATGGTCTCCTTGTGTGTGTGCACCGTAGATGGTCTCCTTGTGTGTGTGTACCGTAGATGGTCTCCTTGTGTGTGTGTGCACCATAGATGGTCTCCTTGTGTGTGTGCACCATAGATGGTCTCCTTGTGTGTGTGTACCGTAGATGGTCTCCTTGTGTGTGTGCACCGTAGATGGTCTCCTTGTGTGTGTGTACCGTAGATGGTCTCCTTGTGTGTGTGTACCGTAGATGGTCTCCTTGTGTGTGTGTACCGTAGATGGTCTCCTTGTGTGTGTGTACCGTAGATGGTCTCCTTGTGTGTGTGCACCGTAGATGGTCTCCTTGTGTGTGTGTACCGTAGATGGTCTCCTTGTGTGTGTGTACCGTAGATGGTCTCCTTGTGTGTGTGTGTACCGTAGATGGTCTCCTTGTGTGTGTGTACCGTAGATGGTCTCCTTGTGTGTGTGTACCGTAGATGGTCTCCTTGTGTGTGTGTACCGTAGATGGTCTCCTTGTGTGTGTGTACCGTAGATGGTCTCCTTGTGTGTGTGCACCGTAGATGGTCTCCTTGTGTGTGTGTGTACCGTAGATGGTCTCCTTGTGTGTGTGCACTGTAGATGGTCTCCTTGTGTGTGTGTACCGTAGATGGTCTCCTTGTGTGTGTGCACCTTCATTAAATCTTGTGATTGTCGAACATCCTCCATCTCAAATAAAGCACCTGCAAGCTAGAACTCAACGACATTGCAGGTCATAAAGTACAGCCCCCAACCCACAATTCAGAAAGATATTCAATGAGTGACTAATATAAACCTATGTTTATACTTCCTTTAAGGACCATGTCTAAGTATCATTGATAGGTATTTCATTTCCTACCTACCTATTTATTTCACAACCATAGCTCACACTCATCTAATCTCTCCTCTCCTCTATGCCTCATCTATTTTTACTAACCTTTCAAAAAATAACCTCAGCAAAGTGGAAAGTTCCTACAATAACATCGCTAGATTTGCAACAGGAAACCCTTACAGAACCCACCACTGCATAAATATAAACCAGCTAGGATGGCTGGAACTACAAAACGTGATTAAATTCCATCAACTAACCATTGGGAGGGTGGCCTAATGGTTAAGGTGTTTGTCTTACAACCACAAGGTGCAGGGTTTGAGTCTCACAAGGGATAATTGGCTAGGCTTAAAATGGCTCGCAAGAGCAGTTAGCCTAGTACTAACCTATGAACCTATTGCCCATAAAACTCTCTATAAACCATTCATTACTCCTGTTCTATCTACCCTCATCACTCCATATACAAATCTGAAATCACTACGTTCCTCACACAAAAATCTTCTACATACCTCTAAACCTAACAAGGCTGATGAATCTCTCTTCCCTAATGCTGTTGGAAAAACCTGGAATCTTCTCCCCAGCGACCTTTCCTTCTCCCCAGTAACCTTTCCTCTCTTCCCTCTCCATCACTCTTCAAAAATAGACTGAAACTCTACCTTACAACACACTGGTTGTGCCCCTGTACTAAACCTGACTAGGCATCTATCCATCTGTTTAAACTTAGCTCTGCTTATCCCAGACTACTCATAAGCTACTATATATTCTATTATAGATTTTTTTCTTTTCAACTACTCTGTGTCTATATTTATTCTCTTAAACTACACTGTGTCTAGTCTCTCTAAATGCAAAGTATTCTCTTATACAAAATTTTTATTAGGAATTTTTTTGAATGGCTAACCATAGCTGAAATGTACCATGATCCTGTTTACTGAAATGCAACAAAATGTAATGAATGAGAGGAGTATCTGTAAATTTAGCTGTATTTGTAAATGTCTCATATTATAAATGATATTGTGTTTTTTTTGTGTTTGTTGGAGCTTTTCTCCTCGGGCCTCCACTGAAAATGGACATATATCCAGTTGGACTAGCCCAGTCAACAAATGTAAAATAAAATAATAAAATAAAATAAAATTTCCATAACAAGGGCTTCCCCAATAATCCTTTGGAACAAAATTGGTTCAGATGACTTAGTGTTATTTAGCTTCTTGTATATAGTGTTTCGGTATAAATTTAAATATTCTAACAATATATGCTATAGATAGCAAACATTAAGGCATGACATATATTTTCTTTAGGCATTTGAAGAATTTCAGCCCTCCTTTGTTTTGCACTGTGATATATAACCCAGTAGTATATACCTATCTTACATATCAATGTTTCTCTGTCATCACCTGCCATTGTAGACCACTAATAGACCAAGCTGTTTCCTGGCCAAGGTAAGACATTTATGAGTAACAACTAACATTCCTCATAATAATGTGCTATGTTAATATGCGACTTCACCAGGTAGAGGCAGTCCAAACAGGATAACATGTACGGACAACACAGACAACTCCACCCCAAATAGCTAGACAAGTTTTTCCCAATTCTACTAAGAAGGGGATTAACAGAGTGTTCAACTTCTAATGTTGCATATTCTTCTCAAACATTGATGGGATTTTAGGAAATATTCTAGAGGTTTTTGAGGACAAAAAATGGAAAATGCAGTATTCTCCCTGCAGGTAATTTTAAGTATGATAAGTGACACATAATACTACATAACCATCAGACAGCTCCACTTCCAAAGAATAATAAAGCCCAAACTATGACTCAAGTTACCAACATTTGATTAACAGCTTCATCTTCTGTTTTGGAACTGGCATGGGGAGGATAGGCATGCTTTCTTGAAGGAGAGGGTGATTAAGGTCTTACAGTGCTATAATCCCCTCTGAGTAGGAGAGGTGAAGCACAAAGTGACCCTAGGGTGTGCATTTGGATCACCAAACTGCAAAGTGGTAGCCTTCCTCTCAAGCACATGTGAACATGCAGTTGTATGGGAAAGATGCAATGGCCCCCATGGTGATGTTGGTTTCATGCTTCCTTACCCAGTGGAGATGTTGGAACCGTAACAGCAATCCCACCTCATTACTCGGATGCCAACATTGGCACAAACAACCTCTATGGCTACCCTGATGAAAGCTTCTATTGACATCTCTCTCCTCCATGGTGGGGATACCCAGCAACTGTTTAAATTAGGTAGAAGATAGCACAAGCCACATAATATTATCAAGATTATCAGCTGTAACAGTAAGGCCTAACCCTTCCCTTTATTCCAAAGTGTACTGTCCAGCAATCTCACCTGATCATCCAGCTAGACGTACACATAGGGGAGATCCACACAGAAAGAATGTCCACATGAGCATCTCTCAGGTTTATGTCCACATGAGCATCCCTCAGGTTTAAAGCCCAGTCGGGAAACAATATGCCATCATCCATTTTCCCTAAGGTGTACTAAATGTTTTTTTATTTATTAAGTTATACTGAGTTTTCTTAATCATATGAAAAGTAATATGAAAAAAAAAACAAAAAACAAAAGTACCTAAGAAACCATTTTTGCAAGAGAGCAAAATAACTGCCCTCCTTGAACTTGTATTTATCAACCTCATAGTCGCACAACAGTGAAGAAAATTGAAAACTCAAAGACTTCACAGTACAGCAGTATTCTGCAAATAGCAGGATCACTGTTACAATGTAAGTTTACATGGTGTTGATTTACTGCAACCAAAGATTTGTGATCAAAAGCTGTAAAAAAAAGACAAGTATAAAACAATTGCACAACCCACTTTACTCTTAGCTATGACTTTAGATTGAATTCTTATGGTACCCCCCAGAAATCTAGACATGGTCTAACTTTTTTTTTATCCATCACCTACTTGGAAATCTGCAGCATGAAGGCGACCAATGTGTATGACCCTTAGAGGTCAGGTAGTCATTTAGAATTGTCAATTTCTGTTCCACAGACAATCCCCCTTTTGACTCCTGCCTGATATGCTGCTCAGTGCACTCTGCCTATTGCCCCTCCAAATAAGTCCTTTGTCTGAAAAAAGGAGAGGGCTTTATTCTCAAGGCAGGGCAGAGTAGAACAGAGTTCACTTGCCACACTGTGGTGTTACCTTTAAAGTTAGAAAGCATGTCAAAAGTTTAAGACATTTGCACTTAAATGGTAAACTATCATACTCTGAAACTATTAACAGGATATTTACATAAAGATTTACAGTTTACAGATTATTTCTTCAGTCTGCCCGTTATAATGTTAACATGCTACACTTAGACCAAATAACATAGCAGAAAGCAGGCATTTCTGCTGTGTAACACATTTTAATTCAAAATACTGTGACAGTATGGATTCCAGTTGAATTTATCCCTTTTAACTCTTATATAGTGCCCAAATTGTCTCTATACACTGTTATAGAAAACTAAATTTATACAGGGCTGCAAACTCCCAGGCTGCTATATCAAAGTCTTTGTCATCTTTCTAGAAGATGGGAAGAACAGTGTTATACTCCAACCACTGTACTGCAAACTTTATCAGTTTCTAGCTGGCCTGCCTATCAGACATAAAACTGACCTGATCTGAATGAAATAATGAACTCTACACATAGATGTTTAGAAAGCTTGAGGATTATATTTAATATACAGATCCAACAATAGCAATCAAATCAGACTTCGTTATGACCACAGTTTAATACCCCTGCACCAATTGTCAGATGCCAGTGAATGGGCTATTTGTCACAACATATGGGGGGAGGGTTAGCATAATGGTTAAGGTCTTTACTTCACAAATATGAGGTACAAGATTTGATTCTGAGCCTTGGTTACTGGCTGGACTTGTAATAGTCTTCAGACAGATAGCCTAGTATTTGCTTGTGAACCTGTGCAAGCTAATGGTCTCAAGCTGTCTGTTCCTTGCAAGCCGTGGAATCATTTAATACACCTCCCCAAAGAAGCCATTTAACCCTGTTGCTTTAATCAGTCTAACACACTTAACTACCAGTTAACTAGGTCATCCCCATTAAAGAGATGACACAACCTTTCCTGCTGGTCTTGCAATGGAGTGTGCAAGCAAATTTCCACCAAATATCTGACCACAGTTTTGACTGAATTATTGATAAACACCCACATAATGGCACAGGATGAGTGCACCCTTTCCTCAGTACTGAGGAAATGGAGGAGGTTCATATGTGATGCACTCATATGCAGCCAGCTAGTCTCCTGAACTGACACCCACAGTCTTTTGGAGGTGCAGAAACAGGACTTAATTTGCAAGTCTCAATATTTGAACTCTACTGATTCCTCACCAAGACAGATAGTATAAATAATATGTATTCCTGATCCACTTAAATTCAGATCAAGGCATGTTCAGACAGCAAGTTATTAATCTGCTGTTTTCCGCATTCCACTTTGTGCATGCCTCTACCATACAAGCTCTGCATTTAGCCTATAAACTAACATTTAAAGGTTTCCAATACTACATAATCTGAAGAGGTGTCAACTTTATACTTCCTCCAAAAATCCTCAACTTGTTTCTCCAACAACCATATAAAATCAGAAGGTGAGTCATAGAAGGCCAGACGTGCCTATATGCTACACGCATCAGTAAGAGGTAGATACCTACATGGAAAACAATCTACTCTGGAAAACAGTGAGCACCGAGATGGATGGTGCAGCTGTGAGAGAACAAGTCTACATCAGAACTGGTGCAGCCAAAAAAAAAAGGGCTGAACAATATGGATGTATATCTATATATCTGTCTATATCTGTCTGTATATATTCAGCGAACTGCTATTCAACAAACATAAAACAGCGAATGTTCACTTAAGCGAACGTTCCCATCCATGATTATGTTATGCAGGGAAAGGAGTTTCTTGGCCAACATTTCCACCGTAACACACATTACAGTTTATCAAACCCACACAGGTGGAGGGCTGCACCCCCCTGCACTGGCCTAGTAATTAAGGAGCCTCAATCCTCACCACTAACACCAGTGAGGGATGTGCACATTAGAAGGATGGCAAGTACACACACAGTAAAATACAATTTCCATTAAGAGCACACACAGATCACATTCAGTCTGGAGCAGGTTTCTCCCTCTCTCTCTCTCCAGATCCCCAATAACACTCCCCACTGGCATAGCTATATGGTTAAGATCTCAGCTGAGTGGTCAAGCCAAAACCTTCAGCACCCTCTCTGTCCAACCAGTGCTTCGTGTCCCTGCCCAAGTAGCTGACACACACACACACACACACACACACACACACACACACACACACACACACACACACACTTTGAGATTTGATTTATATACAAATACACAGACACTCCTGAGGAAGGCTAGCACAGGTTTACTAGCTACGCCCCCTTCTGCCCAGACTATAAGGTAGTAATCACTGCCTCCAACCACCCTTACTTATCAGCTACTATAAGGCCCTTCCCAAAGGGTGACCAGTTCTACTGTGTAATGTTACTATTATCTAAATGGTAAGTGTTAAATAAAAAAATCAAAATTCAATACACAGGAGGTTCAGATTCAAAAGTTTACTAGTGTACACCAGGAGGCAAAAAACCATACAAGTACAGAATTTTGTCTGACATGATGCAGGAAGTACAGAATATTTTATAGTGTTTACATTCAAGTTATGCCCACCTTACTGACGTGGTTAGTCACAAGGCATCTACATCACTTTTACTAACAGTGTTCTATTCATCTAATAATGCTGATGCAGTACATTTAAAAAAACATTTCCTTTAGATACAATACGGCCTTGCTATCCAGCTGGCCAGTCATAATGTCTTTCTGTAAAGTTACTTCTTAAAGGTCTCATATCAGTTCGAATACAATAGCAGATTCAGACTTTAAATTCACCTCTTTGTTCACTGTTTCACTTTTCCACCAGCTGTGTTTTTATCTTGCAGGGACAAGTTACTACATCAGGAAAGGAAGATTTAATTATTTACAAGGACACGTTATCTTATCAGGAAGGGGCGGAAGATTTACACATTTTAATTTCCTGACCCAGCAGATAATCACTTATGAAAAGCATAATATTAAGCTTGCTGAGCTGGCAGCTGCCAGTGTCAGGGGTCAAAGCACACTGCAGTTTCAGAAGCTACTTGCATTTACACATGAATTTTATCCCTTCTGTTATATGATTAATAGAATAAAATGCATTATAAACTACCTTGCTTTTAAACTAGCATTTCACATATATTTAAATACATATTTTTCTAACATTTTCCCCTATTAATACTTTTATTCTATTTTGAAGTATGCATAGTGTCATTTCATCTCCTAGCCTTTCCACTCAGGATTTTCAGCTAGGTGAGTCATTTAATCTATACTTCAGAAAAAGCGTCATCTGAAATCAATCTTTCAATTTCAATATCTTGGTAGAAAGTTTCAGTAACAGATACATCAACAAAATCTTTGATTAATCTTTTCATGCAGGGAATTCCACAGCAAACACATGCTCCTATTAGGAGTATACCCACACAAATAGCAATTAGAATGTTCATTAGCATGGAACCCCACCCCCCCAAACAGATTCTGGAAGAAGTCCGTCAGTGGGTTTGGGCCTGGTTCAGTCATGGCTAATACTTGCTGAATTACCTCTAGGTGATTATTTATCTTGTGGCGATTGTCAGGGTTGAAAGCACAGCATTCTTCTTTGATAAGTGCGCACGTACCACCTCTCGCCGCTAGGGTGAAGTCAAGAGCCATCCGATTTTGCAGCACAACAGTTTTCATTGCATTCAGTTCATCAGTCACCAATTCTAGAGTTGAAAAAGTTGCATTACTCATTACTTCGAGAAGTTTCGACAACTTCCTCAGCTCCCAGATCGATTTGACTGCTCCATACGCTGGTAGTATTCCTGCCCAGGATATAACACTGTCACCCAAGTCCATATGAGTCAATTCACTTTTGTCTTTTACTGAATTATGGTCTTTCCAACCAGCTTCGATCTTCCCAACTGGATTCACAGGTTTCTTAACTGGACCTTCAGATTTTCGAGCTATTTCCCTTACGTTTCGTATCTTACCCAAAGGTAATTCTGCAGTATGTCTTATTGCTGGAACCAGATAACCCAAAAAACAACTGACGGACCAATTCTCAGGTAACCATTTATATGCCTTTTTCCCACAAATAAAATAACAGTTTTCTACTTTAGTACTAATACACATCAGCCCTGCATGAAACATTTTCTGATCTATAACTGACAATTGTTTAAACAAAACAGGGTTTTTTTGAATGTCACTCATAGTTGTTTTCAATGAGTTTAAATACGAGTCATAATTAGTATTGCAAAAAGTATTGCCATTACCATTCTTAATATAACATCGGTAAGATATGGTTATATTACAATTGCTCCAGCCCACCTGGAGGGTGTCGTTTTTGTAGAAACATACAACTCCTTTTTGTGTGACAGGTAAAAATAAAGCTATTTTGTCCTGTGATCTCACAGTTCCTGTGTCGAAAAGTAAATTTTCCCAAGTCTCATTTATCCCCAAAGGGACAGCGGACATTATCAGTCCTCCATATGCTGTTGGTATAGCTGTACAAACCCAGCAATTTGAAATGTTCATAGTCTCTGCATACATACGTTTTATGGCCAGGTATGTGTTAAAATTTGGATGCCAGTCTATAGACGTTTCATCACGCCTTCCCACTTTCACTTGTATGGTTGTGTGTAGGATGAACCACAGCAAGAGAAAAATTGTCACAATTACAGTTAATAAATGTACACACAACAAAATGATTATGCAACATCTCTGGGGTTGATCTAAACTTCTATTTGCTTTGCTTTTGGCCATCTCGGTCTGGTTGTGTATCAGTCTCAAAGTTTTTATCAAGTTGAAAATTCTTTACCGGTTTACAATGCGTCAAATGAACCCAGGACGTCCTCTCGGCCACTCTAACTGCAGTAGGCGTTGCCAACAAAACCTGGTATGGACCTTCCCACTTTGGACTCGCCCAGTTTTTCCTTTTCGTCACTTTCAGCCAGACCCACGACCCTGGGGCCAAGACTGCTTCCACCGGTCTGGTCTGTTCCTTATCTGAAAAAGAGTTAAACTGCAAAACAGATTTATTCCTTAACAATTTCTTCATATATTCTGCTAACAAACTGTCAGCCTCTTGCTCTGCAGGCATGAGAGCTTTCCACTGAGGCACATAATATGCTCTCCCAAAAAACATTTCAGAGGGAGTCAAACCATTTACATTTGGAACCGTTCTCATACTCAGCAGTGCTAAAGGCAGACAGTATATCCAATTCTTTTGGGTCTCCTCTACTAGCTTCCTAAGTTTAGTTTTTAGGGTACCATTGTACCTTTCCACCAGTCCTGCTGACTGTGGGTGGTAGGCACAATGGTTCTTTAAGGAGATACCAAAAAATCTCCCAAGCTGGTGAATCGTCTGATTCACAAAATGTGTGCCATTGTCACTATAAATCCTCTCCGGAATGCCAAATCTAGGGATTACTTCTTTTATCAGGGCTTTTGCCACTGTTGCTGCATCCGGGTTTTTGGTTGGAAAAGCTTCTACCCATTTAGAAAACATGTCTACAATAACTAAACAAAACTTCTTCCCTTCACATTTATTCAATTGTATGAAATCCATACAAATAGTATGGAACGGGTATGGTGGTATAGGAAAACTTCCTTGCTTGGTTTTAAATGCTCCTTGTGCATGGTGCTTGTTACAAGTATGACAAGCTGCACAAAATTTTTTTGTGTAGTTTGTGTATCCGTATGTTTGGAATATTCGATTTACTAACTGTACCATCCCCCCTGTTGAGACATGGCACTGCCCATGGCTCAACAAAGCTGCATATCTAAATAAATTAGACGGCAATATCAGTTTTCTTTCTTTGGAAATGTACAGTCCATTCTCAAGAATTGCACCTCATTTTACCCATTTTTGTTTTTCTGCTTTTGTAGTAAGCGTCTGCATTGTTTTTAACATGTCTAAATCTAAAATCTCAGAGGGTTGTAATTCCTCATTTAAAAGTAAAGTTTCTGAGTCTGAGGCTGCTTGCTTTGCAGCTGCATCAGCTCGTGCATTACCTTTTGAAATCTTATCCTGTTGTTTTGTATGAGCTACATATTTACAAATAGCTACTTTGGTAGGTAACTGAATAGATTCTAATAGCTCCAAAATAAATTGCGCATGATTAATAAATTTTCCACTGGATGTAATCATTCCTCTATTTTTCCATTGTTGTGCAAATACATGTACTGTAGAAAAAGCATACTGACTGTCAGTATATATGTTTACACACTTGTTTTTTGCTAAAGTACATGCTCTCGTCAAAGCTATCAACTCTGCTGCTTGTGCAGATAAGTTGTGTGGTAAGGATTGAGCTTCTAAAATTTCAGTGTCTGTAACTACTGCATATCCCACCAGATTCTTCCCTGTAGGACCCCTTCTGCATGAGCCGTCCACGTAATATGTCACCTCAGCATTATCCAAGGGCATATCTCTAAGATCTTGTCTAGGTAAAGCTAACTGTTCAATTTCCTGCAGGCAGCTGTGTGGTGTGCCCTCCGCAGGAGTTGGAAGCAATGTTGACGGATTCATTGTCGTACATCATTCAATTGTCATATGAGGTTGGCTCAGCAGTATAGTCATACATGAAACATGTCTAGCAGGAGAAAGGTATGCCATTTTCTCTTGTAGTAAAATTATTGCAACTGCATGAGGCACTCTCAATGTGAGAGGGTGAAATAACACCACTGAGGCCGAAGCCTGTACTGCCATTGCAGCTGCAACTACTGCTTGTACACAGTGAGGCAAAGATTGCGCCACTGGGTCTAACTGTGATGAATAGTAAGCTATGGGGCGTTACTTGTCCCCATATTGTTGCGTCAATACTGACGTCATGTACCCTTGCTTACAATCTACGGTCTGAAAAAAATGTTTGTGATAATTTGAAAGTCCTAAAACTAATGAAGAAGCTATCAACTGCTTCAACCTACAGAAAGCCGTTTCTGCTTCTGTTGTCCATTGTAAAATATCTTGTGCTGCCATTGGTGTCTTATATATCAAATCAGTCAGTGGAGCAGATTCCAAAGCATAATTTGGTATCCAGTTCCGACAAAAATTAGTTGTACCTAAGAAAGACATCATTTCTTTCTTGGTTGTTGGTCTGGGTGCTTGCAAAATTGCTGTTTTTCTTTCCTCATCTAGTATTCTACCTTCATTGGATATTACATATCCCAAGTATCTAACTTGTTTTCTCCAAAGTTGTAACTTACTTTTGTTTACTTTGTGTCCTTGTATTGCTAAAAATTTCAATAATACAGTATCCTCCCTGCACTGCTGCTGGGTGGGGGCTGCTAGCAAGATGTCATCTACATAAAGTAGAATTTGACTACCTCCCGGTGGGGTAAATCCTGCCAGGTTGCTAGCCATTTCTTGTGCAAAAATTGTTGGGCTCTCACAATATCCCTGTGGTAGTCGAGTATATGTATACCTTTTACCCTGAAATGTAAATGCAAACCAATATTGACTATCAGGATGTATAGGTATTGAAAAGAAAGCATTGCTAATATCTACCACAGAGAAATACTTCTGTTGCAGTTCTAAATCATCTAACAAGGTATGTGGGTCTGGCACCGTAGGTGTTCTAGGTATTACTGCATTATTTACAGCTTGTAAATCTTGTACCATCTGCCATTCCCCATTTGCTTTTTTAACAGGAAATAGGGGTGTATTACATGGTGAATCAGGAGATTCTACCAGTACTCCTTCTTTGAGTAATGCTGCTATTATAGGCTTAATTCCTATTTCTGCATCCTTTCTCAAAGGGTATTGTCTTTTCTGTGGTCTAAAAGCTGACTTTGGGGTAATTGTAACTGGTCCTGCTGTTCGAATAAGTCCTACATCTGACTTGCCTGTTGACCACAGAGTTGTTGGAATTTTACACAAGGCCTTTTCTTCTTCTTCTAATAAAAATGCTAATCAGCTGTCCTTGCTAGATTGCAAGTGTACAGCTGGATGTGTCTGCCTCCATTTGTTTGGTTCGTTGGCTTAGTTATGGAGCAGGAGAAGGGCACCTTGTCTCTGAATGAAGGGGTGGTTCGTACCAGCAGGGCTGACAAGATTGACAAATTGTCAGACCAATTAACACAGCTTATCGAGCTGTTGACCAGAGGGAGCCCTGCACTACTAACGAATGGTTCGGGGATTCCAGGCAACCACGAAGCCTTAGCGTCGAGTGAGAGAGTTGGCAATGCGTATGGCTGTAGGCGAGGAGAATCTGGAACAGGTACAATTAACCATGCTAATGCCAGTCAACAAAAGAAGAGTGACTTGGACATACCTTCTATTTTTGCATCTGAAAAGGATGATGTGTTTATTCTACAGGCGAGTGAAGTGAATGAAGGAAATACGAGTGTGAGACCAAAAAATCCAAGGGCAGCAGCAAAGGACTTTAAGGAAGCATTAGCTGGTGGTCGTACTGCAGGTAACTTTACCAATGAACGACCACTTACTAGTAAAAAGTATCAAACGGACTTTTTAAATCTTTTAAATTATAAATATTGTTTTAATGGTAATTGTGTGCCAAAACTGAATACGAATGATGTGAATTTAACTTATGAAAACAATATTAAATTATTGGATGAGTTACTTTTTAAGTTAAAGAATTTAGAGCTTGAGAATGTATACTTAAATGAATGTTTGAAATTAAAAATAGTGCCTAAAGGGCTAAGGGTATGCAAATACCCCAATAAGGTAAAATCAGGAAGTGAGTTTCATTTTGAATTACTGGATATCTTTGATAATTGTGGTTTTGCTATTTTGAAAGCAATCATTAAGGAAAATGATAGGGAGATGGTTGGTTTAAATAGAAAGATTGAAGAAGTGAATACTCTAATTACGAATGATTTACTTTTTTCTGTGGAAGAAAGTAAAAAGAAATATTTTGAAACATTGCAAAGTATTGAGAAGAGTATTAACAGTATTTTTGAAAGAAAATGTAGGAAATTGGAAAGGGATGTGAAGGAATATAAAGATAAGTCCCAATACCCAAAACCTAAAAGTCCTTATTTTCAGAATTATGAAGGAAGCTACCAGAATGAAGAATTGGGACACCCGGGTAGTGGGGACTTGGTGAATGGAGGAAATAGGGATAGTTACCAAGAATATCCCCCTCTGAAAAGGTCTGAAAGAATTAGGAATAATTATCAGAAAAATTATCAAAAGAATTTTCAAAAAAACTACTACCATGGGGGGCAGGGGCCGTCGGACAACAGGAACAGGAATTAGTAGGAAATTTATTAAATGGTACGAATTTGGAAATCCCTATTAATGAAATTACAAAGGAAGGCCACGCTTGGATAAATAATGAGTATAGCATTTATAATTATAGTGGCCTAGATATTAATGAAACTTATTTTGATTTATTTACAAAAGGGTTGAAATTTGTCCCAAATAGGAAAGCGGATTTAAGGAAAGTAATTATAGACTTAAAACTCTTCCTTAGGAAGAAAAATCTGGAACTTATTTTCCAAGGTGAAAAAACGTGTGGTACTAGTACTGAAGTCCTAAGGAGAAAAAGTACTTTTAACCCCCCTTTGAACCCACAATTAAAAAATTTTGAAGTGATGATGGAAAAGAAAATTAGGAATGAACTTTCAAAGAATTGGATAGCCCCTAATTTGTCTAAAGATGAATCTGATTTGTTATATACCCTATCAAATGACCTTGATATTAGGGTAATAAAACCTGATAAGGGGGGCGGGACAGTGATTATGGACCAGTTTTTTTATGAAACTAAAATGATGGAAGTGCTGGAAAATGAGGATAGATATGAAAGAGCATCAATAAATGAAATCAATATTGGAAATAAGAAAATTTGGTTGGCCTTAAATGATTTGCTGCTAGAGGGATCAATTGATTTAAATATGTTTAAATATTTAAATGTGGTTAAACCTAGAGTACCCACCATTTTTGGGGTGCCTAAGGTGCATAAAAATGTTGATAACCCACCAATGAGACCAATAGTGGCATCTGAAGTCTCTGTCACGGCACCTTTAGCTAAATGGCTTGATGAAAAATTAAAAGACGTAGTAAAAGAAGGGGCTGGCATAGTGAAGGACTCTTGGGATCTATTACAAAACCTTAAGAAGGAAGTTTTTGATAAGGACATCATTTTTATAACGATGGACATAGTTGACCTCTTTTCTTCCATCCCACATAAGGAAGGTTTGCAGTGGTTCGAGGAAGCTTTGATTAATTTTGGAAAATTTAGTAATAATGACTTTTACCTGATTTTGACACTCATGGAATTAGTTTTAAGTAACAATTATTTGCATTATGAAGGGGAATTCTTCAAGCAAACGAAAGGGGTAGCAATGGGGGCAAGATGTGCCCCTATTTATACTAACATTATCCTTTCAGCCTGGGAAAATAAGTATATATTGAATTCCCCTTACAAGAATTGTTGGAAGCTATACAAACGCTTTCTTGATGATATGTGTTTTTTGTGGGTTGGGACTGAGATGGAATTTTATGCCTTTTATGAATATATAGTTAATTCTACTAATTTTTTGAAATTCACATATGTGATGGATAAAGTTTCTTTAAAATACCTGGACATCTTTATAGGAAAAGGGGATGATAACTTTTTCTCTAAAGTTTATAGAAAAGAGAGTTATTCAAATTCATTCCTTGCATATAACAGTGCACACCCTCATCACCAAAAGAAAGGTATTATTAAAGGACAATATGTGAGGGGGAGCCGAGTGACTTCAAGAGATATATATTTCCTAGAAGAGTGTGATAAACTAAGGGGAATGTTTTTAGCCAGCGGTTACCCCTACAAATTAATTAAGGAAATTGAGGAAGAGGTAAAGGTTGGAAGAACCAACAAATTTAAGCTGATTTTAGGCTTAATGAACTGGCAAACAGAACGACAGAAAAACGAACAATATGATGGTAGTAGCAATTTTGTATTGGATTTTAGTGGTGAAGCCCAAAAAATTAGAAATTTGATGGAAAATGAATGGATTAAATTTGGGGAAATTTCTGATTTGGATAGTTTGTTTTCCTCTCCCTTAAAATGTACCTATAGAAAAGGTAAAAGTCTTAAAAACTTTTTTGAAAGTAAAGGGCAAAATAGTAATGTTAAAGAGGGAAGAGTTGGTACATTTAAATGCGGAAGGTGTAGCCAGTGTGTGCATGTATTACCTAGAGACACTATTTATATAAAGAGTAGGGACATGTTGATTCAAAGCAAACAATATGCAAATTGTCAGACTAGTGGTATTGTTTATTTAGCTTTGTGTAAAATCTGTGAAGCATTTTATGTAGGAAAATCTGAGAGAAAACTAAGGAATAGAGTCTATGAGCACTATTACGATATTAAAAATCAGTGTGTTAATAATGCCTTGTATAGACACAAAGTGAACTGCGAGCAAGCCTCTTTCACTTTCTTTGTATTAGAAGTAGTTAACAGGGATCTAAGAGGTGGTCCCTGGGAAACATCAATCGAATACAAGGAACTTTTATGGCAAATATATTTAGAGGCTAATAAAATTCCTGGGCTGAATGACAGCCTATCTATTGCCCCAGTTTTAAAAATGAGAGCGGCTAAGCTCTGATGATTTTGTCCTTCAACCACTATTAATTTGTATATTATTTTTATAAAATGTAATATGCAATATTCAATGGAATTGTATGTATTTAAAAAAACATGGCTTTACATTTTTATGTATATATATATATATATATATATATATATATATATACTGTTCAGGCTTGTAAGGTTCTTTTAACTAAAAAGTTTTCTCTTTTTAGGCAGTAGATCGCACTGTTAGATTAAGAAATATATATAGTGTTTTATTTAAATAAATTTAATCAAATTGTTTTTATGCACAGTAATAAAATGAAGTTTTTAAGTATTAATGCATATATATATCAATTTGGTAGAAGTGTTTAGTATTTGTTTATAAAAGTTTTCAGTGAACAAGTGATTTTTAAGTTCTTAATAGAGTATGGATTTAGCATGTTTTTTTTAAACTTTTTCAGTTGATTAATTTATAGTGATGATTGTTTAATTGCTTAATTATGGTGACTAGTGAATGTATTTAAGGTGAATAGAATGTTTAGGATTCATTCAGTCACATCCGAGGAAGTGTTTCAAATGAAAACGCAGTGGCGAGATTCAGAGTTTATGAGTCTAGTTTCTTGACTTGTTCCTGGGGTTGCAGTGTTGCTGTGTTGCTGCGGACTATTAAATATTTGGAAAAGAAGACCTTGTTGCCTCATTTCCTCCACAAGTGTATTTGTTTGGTGAGTAATTGTAACTGGTCCTGCTGTTCGAATATGTCCTACATCTGACTTGCCTGTTGACCACAGAGTTGTTGGAATTTTACACAAGGCCTTTTCTTCTTCTTCTTCTAATAAAAATGCTAATCAGCTGTCCTTGCTAGATTGCAAGTGTACAGCTGGATGTGTCTGTGTCAACCAATTCAGTTTTTGTTTTTGTATCCCTTGTTCTGACAGTTTCAAATCAGTCTGTTTCTCCCAACTTGTTACTTTTTCTCCTAAGTCTGCCCATTTAACACTTTTGTTCTTTGTCAGGCTGACATGTGGCAACTGATTTGATCTATACAATGCAAGGAATTCTTGAGGTAATGAACAGCTAACTACACTGTTCCCCTCAGTATCCCAGTACAAAGTACACAAAACCAATCTAGTTGCATGATTTCTAAACAGTTCTTGCTCATACTCTCTATCAGGTCCTGGTGTGGTACAGTAATATAGAGTACAGTTTAACAAATGCTGTTGATCAGTGTCAAGGGAGGGGGCTTTACTGATGGCTATGTTCATCAGCTCCTCGGTCACTGCCCCTGGACCAGTCGTGACTAGGTCCTGGCTGTACCAATAAAAGGTTTCACCCTTCGATCGCACTACAAAGGTATCCATTTGTCTCTGTGCCTCCATACCTTGTACAGTTGGAACTACTGCTATGCCAAATATCTGCATAAGGTCCCTGCTCAATAGGTTTACTGGACACTTTGCAGAAACAACTATTTTACTTCTCTGGGTCATACCTGAAACAGGGTCAGTTATTGCTATATCATGGGAGAGTGGCTCCCTGTATAGCTGTCCGTTTGCTGCTTTTACTAATATATAATCAGTTGATTCAAAATGTTCTGGTAACTTGGAGGGGTGTATCAAAGTCCGTGATGCTCCTGAGTCACACAGGAATTTGACTTCCCTTCCCTCCACCAGAAGTGTCACTTCTGGTTTTGTATCTGCTAGGTAGAGCTCCAGGCTCAACAATGCTAAATCTAAAACTTCATTTCCATTTTTGTCTAAGTCAATTTGTACTTCCTCTACTCCTTCTACTACATTGGCATTTGTCTTTTCTATTCTAGCTGTTACTGGTGATTCCTGACTTTCATATGATGTATCCTCACTATCATATAGTCAGTCCTCATCCCCTTTATCTTCTGTAATTACCTTCTTGTTTTGCCTACAATCCCTTGCTAGATGCCCTTTTTTCCCACATTTGTAGCATTCACCTCTCTTTTTCCTCTCTTCAAAATCTTCTGATCGTTTGTCAGACTGCTTGTTTCCCTGGGCATTCTTCTTGCCCTTTTTACCTTACTGTAATACAAATACTTCAGCTCCGTCTTCAGCAGTGAAGACTTGCGCCTTCTTTTTCTTTTTACTATTAAAATGTCTCTCAGCATGTCGAGCGTATTTGAGCAAGGCTTGTAGCCTCCCTGTTCGATGATCTATCATATGCTTCGTAATGAAGCTACTAATAGGTGCAATGCAACCTTTCAAAAATGCATTTTTTAATTGTTGTTCATATGGGGAATCATTCGTTTGGTTCTCAGGAATTGACATACCGCTAAGATTATTAAAACATTCTAATAATCTAGCATAGTATCCATCTATTGTCTCATTTTCCTGTTGTATGCATTGATTAATGCAAGTCCAGTCTGCTCTAGGTTTCCATTTCTCAGAGATTCTGTCTGTCAGAACTTTCACTCTGTTGTCTAACTCTGCGTCACTATGTGGGAGTGGCCTACGTTCTGCATTATGAGGATTCCAGGTGCCACAAATCATGTGCCAATCTGGACCTATAATTTGTCTTACTACTTTTTCTACTTCTTCCCCATTCAAGTGGTAACTTAAACTCATGCCTTGTAAATCTTCTAAAAATTTCGTAAAATTAACTTTCGGATGGGGGATTCCCTCAGTAGCCTTCCGGATATCTTCCGGTGTCCATGGTCTATATACTAAGAGTGTTGGATCCTGCCCTTCCTGTCCTGCCTGAGGATTTGGAACTTCTATAAGTGGGCATATTTTTTCCTCACTCTCATCCTGTAGATTCCTCTCTATCTGGTATGATTCTGTCTCCCTATGTGTTTTATGTGTTCGAGACCTAGTCTCAATAGGCTCTCTAACAAATGGTTGTGGTCTTACTGAAACTTCAGGATAACGCGGAGGCGGACCAGCCTGTCCACTCGTTTCATATCCTGAAAAGGGTAAGGGAGGGGGTAAGGGAGGAGGAGGAGGAGCTGTCGCTATTACCAAGTTGTTATCCTCTTTGTCTAAAAATAATGTTTTTGAATTTTTAAGCTTCTGTTCCCTACGATTTGCTTCCTCAATCCACCTGTGTGCTTGAGGTATGCCTAGTTGGCGTTGCTTTTTTGCCTGACCTCCTGCATCAGATTTAAGCTGTTTAAGGAGTTTAACTAGTGTAGGTTTATCTAGTTTACCATCAAATTCATATTTGTTAACCCATTTCGTATAATACCTAACATTATCAGCATGCTGTAATTGCATGTATTTTGCGTCTTCGGTTAGGGGCGGATCTCACGAGGTTTTAGTGCACTGATTACCTATGTCAAAGAAAATGTTACGTAACCCTTTTTTTATCACGTGATATCAAGTTCTTAGTTCCTGTTTACAGTTTATCTAGAATAACTGTCTACCTTATTCTGTTACACTGATCTATGACAAAATATACAGTACTTCCTTTTGTCCCTGATCTGCAAAAACAAATCTTGACAACAATATACTGTAACCTAGTCCCCGATCTAAAACAGAAAAAAAGGTAAATTCTTCCTACCTGAGCCTCCTGGTCTTGAAAATGGTCAAATTCTGCTCTTCAGCCACAGATCAGAAAGTGGCCAGCCTCTTTACACACGACAATTCAGTCGGAGGTCTTTTCACTCAAGAAGAACCATTTTGGTAACTTCTCCTGCGCAGTATTCGACCACCAATACGCTCTGATCTGCAGCTTACCAAGGGAATTCCGTCTCGAAAGGACCAAGCTGTTAAATAAAAAATCAAAATTCAATACACAGGAGGTTCAGATTCAAATGTTTACTAGTGTACACCAGGAGGCAAAAAACCATACAAGTACAGAATTTTGTCTGACATGATGCAGGAAGTACAGAATATTTTGTAGTGTTTACATTCAAGTTATGCCCACCTTACTGATGTGGTTAGTCACAAGGCATCTACATCTCTTTTACTAACAGTATTCTATTCATCTAATAATGCTGATGCAGTACATTTAAAAAAAACTTTTCCTTTAGATACAATACGGCCTTGCTATCCAGCTGGCCAGTCATAATGTCTTTCTGTAAAGTTACTTCTTAAAGGTCTCATATCAGTTCGAATACAATAGCAGATTCAGACTTTAAATTCACCTCTTTGTTCACTGTTTCACTTTCCCACCAGCTATGTTTTTATCTTGCAGGGACAAGTTACTACATCAGGAAAGGAAGATTTAATTATTTACAAAGACACGTTATCCTATCAGGAAGGAGCGGAAGATTTACACATTTTAATTTCCTGACCCAGCAGATAATCACTTATGAAAAGCATAACATTAAGCTTGCTGAGCTGGCAGCTGCCAGGGTCAGGGGTCAAAGCACACTGCAGTTTCAGAAGCTACTTGCATTTACACATGAATTTTATCCCTTCTGTTATATGATTAATAGAATAAAATGCATTATAAACTACCTTGCTTTTAAACTAGCATTTCACATATATTTAAATACATATTTTTCTAACAGTAAGTGTGACCAAGGCCAGGACTATTTAAGAGTGGCCTGTACAGTGTCACCAAATACATATGCAAGTACTCCAAGAGCTTAAATATCTCTAAACAAACCAGCTGCAATTAAAAGGTTTAATATATATTTAATAATAAATAATAAAAGCACAAGACAATACTCAATAACTCAACACAGTGACAACAGAGTTCAGAATCACAGGAAATATTTTAAAATAACATTGCAGGACAATCTCAAATGAATATAGAAAACATCTAAATTAATCTTGTTATATTCCTATCTATCTCTAATAGAGATCAATGTACCTAAATAACTTACTTGCAGAGCAAGACAAGTCCCGATGAGAAGATGTTTGATGTTTCTTAGTTCCAAAGACAAATACAAAATGCACATACTCACTCTCTGAGATAATTCTTAAATTACTATCAAACATTTCTGGTGGGTTATCTCAGATTACATAAGTTTTTGTCACCTCTGTGTCAAAAATACTGGAACTGGAAGTAGTAAAACAGTTACACACTTTTACCTTTGAAACCTGTAATTATTTATGTTTCCAGACAATAGAAAATCCTCCGAGCTCTAAACATCCTGTCTCTTTGCATTAACTAACTTTATGACATAGTCGTAAACAATTTCAACTTATTTTCTCAGAGTTTTGCAAGTTAACTCTGTGTGTTCCAACTTCAGCCATGAAAACATACATTTGCACAGGTATATACATTCCTGTTCTTTTCCAGTAGGGTACATTGTGGTTATATTCTTTAAGCTCGGCACATAACATACAGTTTAACACAAGCTTCTGCAACTGCAGTTTAATACACACATAATATATAGTTACCTTACATTTGTAAGACAAGCATACAAATCATATTACTATTCACAAATGACATAGAATTATTTACAAAATTCCAGCTAGCTGGCCTGGCAGCCTTCACAGGTCAATTAACTCCTTTCCCTACATAACACATTTGCTGATATGAACATTCACTTAAGTGAACATTCTCTGTTTTAGGTTCACTCAATAGTATTTCACTGAATTGCTGTTTCAACAAAGTAATATATATATATATATATATATAAAGAAAGGCACCAGAACGCCACAAGCACTGATCACAATTGTTTATTCCAATCGATAAAATAATGTAATCCACATGAAGTTGAGCGCTTTCATCCACTAGGGACTTCTTCAGAACACTTCTTTATGACACTACTGCTCCATTAAATACTTTTAAAAATACATCACATGTAATTTCTCAATGAACATTTAAAGTGCTAGTGCATAGATATCCTAAGTTAAAAAATCCTGAATTAAAAAACAAATTTATGTACAAGTATAATTCATTGTTAACTATTCATTATTACCTTTTTCATAAGCTTTTTCATAAATGTTAATCAATATTTTTCATACAGTTTCAGTGTTTCAGTGCATATTATGGTGCCTGTGCAAATTGAGCTTCCAACAATAATTACAAAAATATCAAAAGACATTTGAATAAATGTATGATTGTGTCTACTAAATGTTTATGTACTCATGCAAGTACTACCCTTCTTGTGTTTTAGACATCTATTTATTATTATCATTGTCCAATATGGGTTTTATAGACACATATTCATTAATACCAGGGTGTACTGATGCATTTAGTTTTACCTGCCATCTCACTTCCTTCTCACTAACTAATTTCTTAATGTCCCCTCCTCTCACATTGCCTCTAACCAGTTCCAAAATTCCAAACCTGAAATTGGAACATTCCTTGTTGATTTTTAGATGTTTCCACAAGGCATTGGTCTCATCCTTCCTCCTAATGCTGTACTGATGGTCGTATATCCTATTACGTAGGCATCTGATGGTCTTCCCTACATAAAAACAGGGACAGTGTGTACATGTGGCCATATACACCAAGTTGGTGGATCTACAATTCCCTTTTTGGAAGTGAATTTTACTTTTGTTAAAATTCTGTAAGGTAAGATTCTGTACTGTTGTTATGTACTGACACTGGGGGCATGTTCCACATTTTACTGTTCCCCTCTTATTGTCTGGGTTATTCTGTTTTTTCTCTAATAGAGACTTCAAATTCACTCCATTCCTGTATACAAAACGGGGTACACCTCCAACTATGTTCCAAATCCTTCTGTCTGCCCTTAATACTCTCCAGTTTTTTTGGATAATTTCTTTAATGTATTTACTATGGGGTCCATATTGAATGATACAAGCTTTCCCAAACCTACTTGTTATGTCAGTTGGGGCCTCATAGTTGTTTTTGTTGTTATTGGGTGGAACAAGACTAGACCGTCCTCCCCCAAGCAAGGGTATGTACCTCTTACCCCATTGTTGCCAAACATAAGTCTTAAGCTCGTTTATCATACCCTGTGGGTATCCCCTTTCCACAAAAAATGACCCGATTTTTCTTAATTCCACATCCAGATCCATGATGTCAGAAGTCATCCTTGCCGCTCGAATGAACTGCCCCTTTACTATGTTTCTTTTCTGGGCCCAAGGATGACTACTATTAAAGTGTAAATACGAGTTACTAAAAGTAGATTTTCTGAAAATATTGGACTTGAAGTTCCCTTCTTCTAATGTAACCAGTACATCTAAGTATGAGATACTCCTCCTGTCCATATTAATTGTAAATTTTAGATACTCTGTACATGAGTTCAAATACATAAAAAAATGTTCCAACTCCTCCTTACTCCCTTTCCAGACTGGAAAAATGTCGTCAAGAAAACGATGGTAACATCCTATGTGGTCCATCCATTTAGAACTAAGGATGTATTCCTTTTCCCAGTTTAATAGTACCAAATTTGCATAAATGGGGGCACACGCGGCCCCCATCGCAACACCCTTGCTTTGTCTATAGTATTTCCCCTCGTAAAAGAAATAATTGTGGGTCAGTACTATATCCATAAAATCCAAAATCAAAAGTGTTTGTTCCCAAGTGTTCTTTCCTAACTCATGGATACTATCCTGAAACCTCCTCATCCCATCCACATGGGGGATGCTGGAAAAAAGGTCAACCACATCAATGGTAACCAGCCATTTGGCATCCTTAGCTATGTGTGGTTCCAACCGTCCTAAAAAATCCCATGAGTCGGCCACAAGATGACTGATACTCCCCAAACAAGGTTTTAACCATTTGTCGACAACTTTTCCAAATCTGAAAGTTTTGGATGAACTCGCAGATATTATCGGTCTGAATGGGGGATCTGATGTGTCCTTGTGGACCTTTGGTATACCCACAATCGTGCCTATAATGGGGTGTTCCACTTTGAGGTACTTTTCTAAGTCAGTGTCCATGCTACCTTCTAAAATTAGGTCGTATAATAACAAATCCACTTTCCTATATCCTTTGTTAACTTCGTTTAAAGAGGATTCCTCATATTTTCCTGAATCCTGTATAATGCTATTCATTTTACTAATATATTTTGCACTAGGATATAGTACCACTCCACCCCCCTTATCCGGTTTCATGATCCGGATAAGTTTGTTCCCCTGTAATCTTTTTAACAACAATCTCTCCTCCTTAGTGAGGTTATTTTCAAAATGCTTATATGAGGGTTCAAAACTTTGAATATGCCTATAAATGTCACCCACTACTAGTTTTTCAAATATATCAATTAGTGGGTTCAGTGGGGGGGTGTAGGAACTCCTGACTGTGAATTCCTTTTCATTTATGTAATTTATTCCTTCAAATTTGATGCCTAGGTTCAATTTTCTAGTGTATTTTTTTACGTCTAAAATATTTTCTACTAGGTTGGGTTTACTGTGGGGAATAAATTTCATCCCTTTTGATAATAAAGTGAAGTGCTCTAAGGTAATGACTTCGTCCGTATAGTTATATATATTAAAATTGTCGTAACTACTGAGCACTTCATTGATTCTTAATATTTCTTTAACTTTCCTTGTGTCCTTGACACTAGTGTTAGTATATAAGCAGTTGTTGTGTGCGCAACTGCTGACTATCTCGTTGCTCTGCCATCCATAAATACCTCTTTTCTGGCCGGGTACAAAAGTAAAATTCACTTCCAAAAAGGGAATTGTAGATCCACCAACTTGGTGTATATGGCCACATGTACACACTGTCCCTGTTTTTATGTAGGGAAGACCATCAGATGCCTACGTAATAGGATATACGACCATCAGTACAGCATTAGGAGGAAGGATGAGACCAATGCCTTGTGGAAACATCTAAAAATCAACAAGGAATGTTCCAATTTCAGGTTTGGAATTTTGGAACTGGTTAGAGGCAATGTGAGAGGAGGGGACATTAAGAAATTAGTTAGTGAGAAGGAAGTGAGATGGCAGGTAAAACTAAATGCATCAGTACACCCTGGTATTAATGAATATGTGTCTATAAAACCCATATTGGACAATGATAATAATAAATAGATGTCTAAAACACAAGAAGGGTAGTACTTGCATGAGTACATAAACATTTAGTAGACACAATCATACATTTATTCAAATGTCTTTTGATATTTTTGTAATTATTGTTGGAAGCTCAATTTGCACAGGCACCATAATATGCACTGAAACACTGAAACTGTATGAAAAATATTGATTAACATTTATGAAAAAGCTTATGAAAAAGGTAATAATGAATAGTTAACAATGAATTATACTTGTACATAAATTTGTTTTTTAATTCAGGATTTTTTAACTTAGGATATCTATGCACTAGCACTTTAAATGTTCATTGAGAAATTACATGTGATGTATTTTTAAAAGTATTTAATGGAGCAGTAGTGTCATAAAGAAGTGTTCTGAAGAAGTCCCTAGTGGATGAAAGCGCTCAACTTCATGTGGATTACATTATTTTATCGATTGGAATAAACAATTGTGATCAGTGCTTGTGGCGTTCTGGTGCCTTTCTTTGTTTGAGACCAGAGTTTTTTGCTGGACTTATTTTATTTTGTGGACTGTTCTCAAGTTGTATTCATCTATATATATATATATATATATATATATATATATATATATATATATATACATACATATATATATATAGAGATATATATATATATATATATATATATATATATATATATATATATATATATATATATATATATATATATGACTTGGGCAACAGTTCATATCATCGACTGTTTATTTGGGCGACAGTTCATTTGATCGACAAGCATTTTAGGTTGGGGTTTCGCCCCCCACACACCCCCTAACTATATATATATATCAACTCCAGGGTCACACAACATTGGGGAAGGGGGCAAATGCTTGTCGATCAAATGAACTGTCGACCAAATAAACAGTCGATCATATGAACTGTCGACCAAGTCATATAGACCCATAGATATATATATATATATATATATATATATATATATATATATATATATATATACAAAACAAAATGGACTGTACTCCATGGGGTAAATGCCTCGTTGATAAAATTCAGCAAGAAAATCAAACCAAGACTCAGGATTACTACGAGGCAACCAGGCCTTTGGCTGAAAATTTCAAACAGCATATATTCTTCAAACAGAAGGATTTATCCAAGTCTGTGTAAAATTCACAACTCACAGTTCATTTATTTAAGTGACATAAAAACGGTAAGCACTTTCGCTAGATAGCTTCCTCAGACCTTCAAGAACAAACACACCTTTCTTTTCCTTATATACTACCTTCAAATATTTAAAAATGTGTCATTACCAATCAGAACACTTCTTACATGGTCATGTGTCTAATTTAAATATTTATACAAAAATGCAAAAATAAAAGCAAAGGTAAAAATGCAGAAGTAAAATGATAAAAGCACAGCAACAACCTGGTCAATATAAAATGTATAAAAGTTATACAGCACAAATATAACGCATATAACATGCACTAATTTATACAGAAATAAAATAATAAATGCACAGCAACAGCTTGCTCAAAACACAATTCAAGAATACAATTCAAGAACACAATTCAAGAATATAGTTCAAAATATATAAGGGTTATGCAGTACAGTTATAACACATATAACCTGCACTAATTTATAATATAGCCATAATACAACCATAGAAGTCAGAAATCAAATAATTTGAGCTTTTGACTTCACTTTTTCATCTTCCAATTCTTTAGGTAAGGTTTAATAGAGGCACTTTCATTGAGTCCTCTTCCTTTGTCTGCTCTAAAGGCTATTATCCATCGTGTCTCTCTATTTTCAGTAAATTTTTTAATGTCACCTTCTCTAATACTTGGTACAATAACCTCCATAACTCTGAATTTAAATTTATGTGTCTCCCCTTGCAAGGAAGCTGAAACAGCATGCTCAAAAGAAACCTGAGTCAATTTTTCCAGAACAAAATTAAGATCCCAGGGAGGAGGAATAGGCTTTCTGGGAGGTCTAATATTATGGACTCCTTTAAGAAATTGCTTAGCCTTCAATCTAGAAGCCAAAGGAGGAGTTAAATTCAGACAAGTAGAAAGAGCCGATAGGTGGGCCTTAATAGAAGAGTAGGCCAAACCAGCATTGAGCAATTCACACAAATAAGAAAGAACCAAATAAACATCCAGAGTAAGTAGTTCCAGGTTACAAGGAAGACACCAAAGGGAAAACCTTTAAAATCTAGATAAGTAGGCTTTCCTAGTCGTAGGTTCCTTGCCCTCTGGAAAAACCTGCACACGTCCTCAGAAACAAGGTGTCTATTAGGAATCGTAACCCTATCACCCACAGTGTCAGCTGAAGTGGGGACAGGATATGGTTGAAAGATCCCTTGTGTTGTGTGAGTAGATCCACCCTGTGAGGTAACTTGTGATGATTGCCCTTGGCTAGATGCAGAAGTAGAGGGAGCCAGTGATGTCACGGCCAAAAGGGAGTCACCAACAAGATTTTAGGAGCATGCTGTTGAATCTTGAACAGGACTCTTGGAATGAGAGGAAGGGGTGGGAATACATAAAGAAACATCCCCTTCCAAGAAAATGAGAGGGCATCCTCTTTTCACAACAGAGGACCTGGGACTGGCACAAAACAGAGGACATTGATTGTTCAGAGGGTAGACAAAGAGATCTACTTGAGGAGTACCACACTGGTGAACAATGTCCAGAAACACATCCCTGTGAAGCATCCAATCATGGGATTGAATAAAAGATCTGCTCAGAGTGTCTGCCACAATGTTCTATCCTGAGGGAATGTAAGCTGCCTGAAGAATCACTTGATACTTGATAGCCAGATCCCATAACAGAAGTGCCAGCTGGAAAAGAAGGTAATATCTTGTCCCCTGTTTGTTGATATAACACATAACTGTGGTATTGTCTGTGAATACATTGAGAGGCCCTGGAGAGAAAAGAGGATGAAAGGCCTGAAGACCCAGCATAGGAGCCCTCATCTCTTTGACGTTCATGTGCTCCTTCCACTGACGAGGCGACCACACTCCCTGAGCCTTCAGGGACTCAAACATTGTTCCCCAATCCCACACCTGAAGCATCTGTGAACAGATCCTGAGAGGGAGGAAGAAGAGGATGAAAAAGGGCCCTGGATTCAGAGACAACTGCTGAATCCACCACAGAAGTTCCTTCTTGAGACAAGGGAGAAGAGGAACTGTAAATTCTAGGGGATGCACATGTTGAAGCCACACCAACTTCAGAAACCACCGGAACTTCCTTGTGTGGAGTTTGTCCAGAGGGAGCATCAGAATGGTGGAAGCCATGAACCTCAGAGCTCTGAGAAACTCCATGACTGTAATGGAGGCTAGGAGATGAAGATTTTGAAAGTAAGGAATGAGAGTTAAGGCCTTTGGAGGAAGCAGACATGCCAGCACTGGCACCATCTGAATCCTGCAACCCAGAAAGACATGATCCTGAGAAGGAGCCACAAAAGACTTTTTGAAGTTTATCATGAACTGCAGGTTCTGAAGCAGAGAAATGGCAAAACAAAGATTTTGCAGAAGGACCTCTGGAGAGGATGCCTGAATTAGCAGTTCATTCAAGTAAAGAAAACTTCCTGAAAAGAGGATGGATCAGAACATGGAGATAAACATCCTTGGGATCTAGAGACACCAGAAAGGTCTGAGGGAGCAAGAGAGGAAACGATTTGAAGGGACAACATTCAAAAAGAAGGAACCTTTAGAAAAGTGTTTAGATGAGAGAGATCTAGAATCAGTCTCTAAGTGCCCTCTTTTCTGGGCACTAGAAACATTCTTCAGTAAAACCACTTCCCCATTTGGGATGCAGGCTCCTCTTGAATAGTACCCTGAGACAAGAGATTTTGAAGAACCTCTAGGAAAAAAGGAAGTTGTTCCAGAGGAGGGTAAGGAATGCCCATAAAAGGAGGATGGGAAATGCACACCATGAAGTACCCGTGATGAATGACTGACAGAACCCAAGAATCCTGGGTGATTCAAAGCCAAATAGGAAGAGAAAGAGAAAGGCGAGGAGAAAGAGGAATGTGGCTGGGAACAGGTGGATAGTCAGACAACACCTGGTTTGTCAGGAAAGGAAGGCTTTAAATCCCTGCAGTCTGTATGGCCTTAGCAGGAGGAGCCCGTTTACCACCCTTTTTACCATTAGTAGGACGGTGAGATTGCCTATGAACAAAGGCTGACTTAGAAGGGTAGTTTCTCTGAAATTTAGGCACAGGAGAAACAAACACGTGTCCACAAGAGACTTAAACAAACCAGCATCCACTTCCCCAAACAAAAGGTTATTATCCAGAAGAGCATCCATCAACTTAGCCTTAATATCAACAGGTAAAGGTTGAAGCCTAAGCCAAGAATACCTCCTCAGTACTGAACCAAAAGCAGCAGCCCTAGAGGAAGCATCTGCTGCATCATAACTGCAACTACTTGAGAGGAAGAGACGCAAAGTTAAAAAAATATCAGGATTTGCAAGTAGAAATGAGGGCAGTGTGGAAGAAAGATATCCAAATAGTTCCAATACTAGTAGGAGCAATGGCTCTTATAAAAAAGAGCCTAAAATCGTATTTAGATACTCTACCAATACATGTAATGCCATACGAAATACTGGACAAATCTTATTTAGATACGCTACCAATACATGTAACTCCATACGAAATACTGGACAAATCTTATTTAGATACGCTACCAATACATGTAACTCCATACGAAATACTGGACAAATCTTATTTAGATACGCTACCAATACATGTAACACCATACGAAATACTGGATGCTGCAAAGAGCACTTTTGTCTGACATCAAAGAGTGAAACAATACCAATTTCATGACCTTTAATCGTATTTTGACTTAGGAATGGCATCCATTCCCATCGTGGTATTAGAAACCCAAAAGATTTGGAGAATTAAAAGAAAAAGAGGAAGTCCCTAGCAAGGAAAGAGCAGAAGATTTATTCTCAGAGTCTGGAAGATCAGCTGTCAATACTCACTGTGATCCCTCCCATGAGGGGGTTCCAATTCTCAAAATAACCGTGGTGGACTAGGCCAAAACTAGCTGAAATTGAGAAAAGACTTAAGACTGAAGGCCAAAAACTGGTTCGCTGCAGATGGCTGTATAAAGTTACAAGTTAAATTGCAGAGGAAAACAACAGGATCTCAAGTATCTTCAATCTTCAATGTTAAAAAAGAGGCTTGGATCGTTTGTCCTTTTGATAAATTTATTAAAGAAGCCTTCTGAAGTGTTCTCCAGTGCTAGTTTTAAAGTGGTAAACTGCTGTTGTATTTATACTATTAGAAGGGGGTGTGTCTGGGACTTCTAACCAATGGTTGTGGGTTTGAACTTTATTTTGATCGGCAGGTGGAAACTCAGGAAAATAAGCCATGCCCCAGTATTTTGATTGACAGGTGGAAGCCAAGGAAAATAAGCCACATATCCTATTAAATCTTATGTCATCCAGTTATTTTACAAAACCCAAGGGTGAAAAATAAGAATAAATTTTCAGTTACACACAAAAACTTTTCACAATAAATGTTTGTACAGAAACTGACTAGTTGGAAATATAACTAAATCAGTGGTCTATTATGTTAACGTTGTCCTGCTATTAAATAAAGTAAAAAAAAAGAAAAAAATAAAGAAAAAAATTAGCTTGGGTGTCATGTGGTGTGTTTTTAATGGGAAAAGCCCCAGAGTGAAGGGATAAAACTGTGCTCAAGTTCCAAGGTAATGGAAATACCATCTGAAAGTGCTTTGGATCTAAAAGATCCTGAAATGTTAAAGGTTTTCCCTTCTAAGGTCATTTTGAGGAGGATAAGTTGTTTGCCATGCTCACTGAGTTTACAAGTGTGGCACTAGAGTGCCTACAGCACTTTTCTGAACCTTCTTCAGGGAAGCTTCTGACAAAATAAGATTTCAATGTATTAGAAAACCTAATAAACTAATGGCTAAAAAAAGTTTAAAATACAATTTCAAAGTATTAGAAAATCTAATAAACTAATGGTAAAAAAAGACATTGAAAAATCAAAGATACAAGGTAAAAAAATAAAAATTAAAGATAAAAAAACATATAAAGAATAAAAATGTAAAGCTGATAGAGTTAGTTTGAAGAAAGGGGTGGGCTACTGAAATGGTGGTGGAGGGAGAGAGGTCTAAGACGTGAAGGGGGGAAGGGGAGTTGTGAAGACTAGTAGAAAAGGGTGAAGGTTGCCAGCCTATTCAAATAGAGTCTGATACATAATTCTGGCATTTGTAAATATAAATGTAAAATGAAAGCTTGTGTTCTTAAATTAAATTAAACACTGCAAAAATATGAACTTCAAGATTGTAGCAGCATTGCCATCTGCTGTAAGGAAACTAAGCCAAGCATTTCAAATGTTCTTTGAAATTAAAATTATGTTTTGTATGTCCTTTGATGTTAGAATTTGGAGTTGATGAGTCTGGAGTAAGCATCCTGCCTATTGTTTTAAGTCTAAAGTTAATGACTAGAATTTACATGTGGAATGTCCTTTATTGTTCCAAGTGTAAAAGAATGTAAATACAGTTTCTGTGTGGCCTGCGAACCAGGAAAGTGTAAACAAATGATGTAATGTTTTATCAGAACTGCAGTTTCAATTTAAACAGTGAGAACCAGAGATTATTAAGCATTTTTGTCTTGCTATCCAACCTCAGCACTGTCTGTGTCTTAAGTAAGTTATTTCAGAAGTATGTTTTCTTGTAGTAATAGCTAGTAAATTAGAAGAAAGTTAGACTAAGTGTTTTTCTGTTATGTCAGAACTGTACTACTGATTTATTTTAAGTTTCTGTGTGATCTCTGAACTCTTGAATAGCACTGTGGTGTAGTAGTATTGTCTTGTGTTTTTAGTATTTATTATTAAACATTTTTAAAGCCTTTTCAACTGTGGCTGGTTTATGTGGAGATAAATTAAGCTCTAGAGTACATTGCATGCTTATAAGTGATCCTGTAATAAGCCCTTCTTGATTGCTTAAGTTACACCACTATTGGATATTAATATTGCACAGTAATAATTGGACACCCTTTTAAGGGCCTTTGGGTAGCTGATAATTATTAGTTGGTGGTGGCAGGAATTACTACCATATAGTCTGGGTATAGAGGCACAGCTGCAGAATCTGCTTCAGCCTTTCCCAGGAGTGTCTGTGAAGTTGTATAAATACATATCAAAGTGTGTGTGTGTGTGTGTGTGTGTGTGTGTGTGTGTGTGTGTGTGTGTGTGTGTGTGTGTGTGTGTGTGTGTGTGTGTGTGTGTGTGTGTGTGTCAGCTACTTGGGCAGGAACATGAAACACTGGTTGGACAGAGAAGGTACTGGAGGTTTTAGCTTTCCAGCTAGGCTGAGATCTGGACCCTATAGCTGTGCCAGTGGGGAGTGTTATTGGGGACCTGGGGAGCAAGGGAGTGACCAGTCCTGGTCTGACTGTGATCGCTGTGTGTACCTGTTATCTTTTTCCTCTCTTATGAGACACACTCACTGGTGTTAGTGGTGAGGATTGAGGCTCCTTGATTGCTGGGCCAGGGCACGGGTGTCACAGGAGTAATGAAGGGGCAACAGGGGTGACTGAGGGATTCAGATAAATCTGTCAGGTCACAGTAGAGAGCTGGTGACTGAGGGAGGATAAATGGTCTGTAAGGAAAGCTAAAAATCATGGTATGATATAAATGTAAAGTGCAGCTTCAAACTAGACTATAAGCAATTTCACAGTCGAATAGCAAAGCAGTGAAAAATCAAAAATGCATGCAACACATATATTAAAGAACTAAGGGAAAAATGTAAAAGAATACATGATAAAATATATTCATACATTGTACACATGACATATTAAGTTTGGAGTGGAAGTCAGATAGCATGAGTCAAAGTACCTGAGGTCAGTGGAAGAATTTGTGGTCCAGCTTCCTCAAGTTCAAAACCGGAAGGATGAATTCAGCATAATTAAGACCAGGGTTTTTTTTGGCCAGGAGTCTTATTTGCCAAATGAGTTCCTTCTTCTCCATCAGGTTGTTATAGTTGCTGTTGAGAGGGGTCTTTGGTAAATGATCAAGGATTTGGAACTGGAAGGAGTTATTTCCTGTGTGCTTGATTGCATGTAGAGCCAGTGAATTTGTCCAGTTTAAATAATGGAGATCAGATAGGTGCTTGGCAATCCTGGTCTTAAGTTGGTTAATAGTCTTACCTACATAAAGCGAGTTGCATTTGGAGCAGGCTGCTCGGTACATGACTCCTTCCAGGTAGCAGTCGCCTCTAATGGTGGAGTAAAAATATTTCTGTTGATCGGGCAGAAGTTGTCTTTGCCACTAAGGTGCTTGCAGTAACGGCAAGTGGGGTTGCTCCAGGGAAAAGTGCCCACTGCATTTATCCTGGGTATGCTGGGGTTATACAGGTGGTCCCTGATGCTTCTCCCCCTACTGGCAGTAAAGCAAGGGTTATCTGGGAAGATGTGTCCAAATGTTCTGTTGGTTCTAATAATAGGACAGATGTCCTTGCTGATCTTAATAATGTTGTTGTAATCCATGGAGTAGTCCAAGATGCAGTTGAGATCATAGTTCTTGTCTGGTCGGTAGGGGGTCCTGGCACTGATAAAAGGTCTGTAACCACCTTGGGTCCTCTGGTGTATAATGGGATTAAAAACTTCCTTGATGAGCTTGTTGGTGTATCTTTAGTAGCCTTTGTGGAGATTGTCGATGTTCCTTAGGAAGTCAGAAAGCTCTCGTGAGACCCTGGAGATTCTCAAGCCTTGGGACTTGATGATGCTTCTTTTTCGTTTGTATGGGTGCATGCTAGTGGGTTGCAGGAGGAAGTTAACCCTGGTGCATTTATGGAAGAGTTCATGAGTGATGGAGACTGGACCTTTCATTTTTCTGATGAGTAAATCTAGGAATTCGATCTCTTCCTGGTTCTGTTTCACTGTAAATTTGAGAAATGGAGTGGAGGAATTAATGTAGTAAAGGAATTCCTGTAGTCTGACATTGCTCCCATTCCAGATGAGAAACATGTCATCAATAAACTGAAGGTAACACTGTGTGTGTATGTGCATGTGTGTGGAGGGACTGTCTATATCAGTGTGTGTGTGTGTGTGTGTGTGTGTGTGTGTGTGTGTGTGTGTGTGTGAGGGCTGTCTATATGAGTGTGTGTGGGGGGAATATATATATATAACAAGGGCTATGAGGGTTCCCCTCCAGTGACAAATATTGTTATAAAGGCAACATTAACATCTACAGTGAGTGTATACAAAAAAGAGACAGAGAAAGCGAATGAAAAAGTGCAGTCTGAATTGTGTACACCAGTGCCACACATTCCCACCCACTACATGATATCTGTTCAGACCACATACAGAATTCTCAAATGATGAGTCATAAGAGGAAATACTACAAAGATTCACTCTCCTTCAAAAGAGGACTGCTTGCCTAATAAAGGCCTAAACTGAGGCAATCCCAAGTAGCAACTAGGTGAGGACAGACAAAAGAATGAATATACTAGGCAGAAGTCAGGAGAATAAAAAGGTCACACAGGCAAAAAATTCAGTACAAACTGCAAGAAAAAACCCAGCCAAGATAAAGAGTTTTTACTGTGTGAGTCCTTAAACCTCCTGTAATGGAGGCCCATGGTATATATGCAAATTACAACCTAGGCCATCAAGAAGTCAGGAGAGGTTATAACTAAATGAAATACCTAAGCAGGTGACAATAAATAAATCATCGCAAACAGATAATAACATAAGAATACCAGTTCCATATAAAAAGTATGGACATTAAATTTTCATGTAAAAGTACTAGCAGTTTGCTCCAAAATGTTAAGCCTATGATCCTAACCAGTTTTGTCCTAATGAACTGGGTTGTATTCTTTCAATCATACCTGCAAGCTGTATACTTCAGAGCAAGCCCGTTAACTATGGAGTGCTCATGGATGATTCCCTAGGAAATGGAACTTTTGCCTTGATGCGTTGTCAAAGGGATGGAAGGAAAAATATGGTGACACTACTCCAAAACTACATTAGTCCTGTAAGATGCACATGTATCAATCTCTTATACATGCAAGCAAAGTATAGAGACACTGCTCCATATGAGTGTACTCCACACATATGCACACGCACACACACAGGCCTAGAGTCAGTTTGGAGGAGTGGACAGTTAATTCACCTAGCCACATGCTCTTTGCGTGTCAAAAAAATGAGAAACCCCAGCAAAAATATACACGAACACTTGAACTATATAATTTGAGCAGGATGGAGTGTATGAAGCCTGATTTAAGGCACAAGATATGAGACTCGTCCATATGCTTAGAAAAATTAATAGAACAAATGTTTTTAAATTTCAATAGCATGTTACTGTAGAAGAACAAATGTAGATTATGCTGTTCATGTTAATAAATTACACATAGAAAAAAAATTTTTTCCTTAATGAAAAACAGAAGGGGAGCCAAATTGCAAGCTTTCCCAGTTTCTCTTTTTGCTACAGCATATATTACTGAATGCTCTTTCCACATGGATGTTTAATTATCTTTTATAGTTAATAATTGACTATAGGTTTGTTTCATTGTACTTAACAACTTAACAAAAGTTTATGGGGCTGCATCCTAGTTAACTATTTCTTAGAGAATACACATGCATTCTCAGTTTCTGAAGTCTACATCAGTTACAGTTTAGAATCAGCACATGCACCCGTGTCAGAGAAAGCAACTCTGAGAGGTTGTACTGCCTTCCCTTGCAGCTAATGCCAACTGTGGAAGTCAGGAAGATATGTTTTAGCTATCAGTGGGGTCTCTTTGCTTTATGTCATCAATGTGTTTCAAGTCACCTCAGAAGTCTGCTGTAAATAAATGTGAACATAGCTCAAAGGAAAGTTTGCAGATGCTGTACAGGAGGCCTAAAATTCTGCAGTTACCTTTTGAAGATAAAGGAGATGGACGCCCAATTCTCAGTCCTCCTAAAGTGCGCCTGCTACAGTGGAGATCTGGATATGCAGAGTAAGCCAAGTTTCACTTTTGTATGGGAAATATTTCAGCAACAATGTTGTCATCTGTACTTGTTTTTAAAACTGGCTCTTAGAAGGGCAGATGCTTAGAAAGTCTTAGGCATATCAGCTTCTGACTATAACACTGGACGGGCACATCAGTATGTTACCAGAAGCAAATTTCACTTACCCTGGTCTTCCAGCATGGGGTTCTGGTTACTGTGCTTTCAACAATGTTATGAACACAACAAGCAACTGATGTAGTAATAACAAAATGTATATAGGTGATATTTGTAAATGTTGCTTACTTGTAGCTCTTTGCTTTGTACAGGGCAGATGATTTGTGATGGCAATACAGCGGTTTCTCTGAGGCTTTTAATAGGATTTGATTTTCTTGTGCTAACAACTGAGTTGCAGATGATTAATGGAATCACACATTTTGGTCTTGTGAGCAGTATGGTTTCATGTAGAAAGGGAGAGGCATATATTTTTAAATGCTTCAAGTAAAGACTTCTTAAATGGATATGAAAACTAAAATGGCTTGGGTATATTTTTTGAGAGCTATAAAATTAATCATGTAAAGTTAAGTAATTTTCCAGAAACAGAAATAGCTTTCGCCTAAGGATATCTACTCATGAGTCTGATTAAAATGTGCTCCCTTTGTACATCAACCTCTTAACTACTCTTTTAAAGGGTCTGCACTTACTTGTTGACATGTAATTAAACAAGAGTTGTTGTTGTCTTTTGGCTTTTCCTGGTTAGGGGTCGCCACAGCGGAACTCCTGTCTGCTAATGATTGGCAGTAGATTTTGACGAACGCTGAGGTGCCAGCTCGACATAATTAAACAAGAGTACTTTTGTCAAAATATACTCTTTGCAGAGGCATTTGTTCTTGTTGCAGTGTGTGTTTGCCAAGGTATGGTGTGTGAAAAAGTTTGGGGTAATTTAAAGTGATGTATTCCATGATATAACTTTTAGCATTGTCCAAGTTTGCAGTATTTGTTACTGTAGTGTGTCCTTAGAGTTTGTTACATTAAATATGGGAGGGTATTATTCAGTATATTCTTCTTACAGTGAAACGGGAAGGGTACACAAACTGCAATGATGTGTTGTCACTCTGATTAGTACAAAGCAGGACTGGAGAGGAAGCCTAATCTGCGATAAACCCTGCTTCAAGAGGTTCAGCTCTATAAGGCAATGAAAAAGAATTCACTGCTCACCTGAAAAGGAGCACCATAAATCTATAGCCGTCACCCTAATTCCACTTTTTAATACCATCATGAAGTAAAAAAAAAATTGCTTTAGCTGGCTAACCTTTGGATGCATTGCTTTAAGTCACACTGTTGTATGTTATGAAGCCCTTCAATCAGCCTACCTTGTTCAGTTGGCAGCCAGCATTCCTGCCTCCATCTTGAACCGTTTGGTTACAGCGAAGTACTTTTAGTGTTTGTGTTACAGAGGGCTTTTGAAGCAGAGTGTTTGATAGCAAATCCACTGTGATATACAAAATGATATATTTCAGACTGCTCTACTAACCTGAGTTACAAGTGATTATGGTTACTGTGGGAATGGCATGAGACAGTGCTGTAACACATCCACTGTGATGTACATAATGGGATATTTCAGACTGCTCTACTAACCTGAGTTACTAGTGATTATGGTTACTGTGGGAATGGAATAAGACAGTGCTGTAACACATCCACTGTGATGTACATAATGGGATATTTCAGACTGCTCTACTAACCTGAGTTACTAGTGATTATGGTTACTGTGGGAATGGAATGAGACAGTGCTGTAACACATCCACTGTGATGTACATAATGGGATATTTCAGACTGCTCTACTAACCTGAGTTACTAGTGATTATGGTTACTGCGGGAATGGAATGAGACAGTGCTGTAACACATCCACTGTGATGTACATAATGGGATATTTCAGACTGCTCTACTAACCTGAGTTACTAGTGATTATAGTTACTGTGGGAATGGCATGAGACAGTGCTGTAACACATCCACTGTGATGTACATAATGGGATATTTCAGACTGCTCTACTAACCTGAGTTACTAGTGATTATGGTTACTGCGGAATGGAATGAGACAGTGCTGTAACACATCCACTGTGATGTACATAATGGGATATTTCAGACTGCTCTACTAACCTGAGTTACTAGTGATTATGGTTACTGTGGGAATGGCATGAGACAGTGCTGTAACACATCCACTGTGATGTACATAATGGGATATTTCAGACTGCTCTACTAACCTGAGTTACTAGTGATTATGGTTACTGCGGGAATGGAATGAGACAGTGCTGTAACACATCCACTGTGATGTACATAATGGGATATTTCAGACTGCTCTACTAACCTGAGTTACTAGTGATTATAGTTACTGTGGGAATGGCATGAGACAGTGCTGTAACACATCCACTGTGATGTACATAATGGGATATTTCAGACTGCTCTACTAACCTGAGTTACTAGTGATTATGGTTACTGCGGGAATGGAATGAGACAGTGCTGTAACACATCCACTGTGATGTACATAATGGGATATTTCAGACTGCTCTACTAACCTGAGTTACTAGTGATTATGGTTACTGTGGGAATGGCATGAGACAGTGCTGTAACACATCCACTGTGATGTACATAATGGGATATTTCAGACTGCTCTACTAACCTGAGTTACTAGTGATTATGGTTACTGTGGAATGGCATGAGACAGTGCTGTAACACATCCACTGTGATGTACATAATGGGATATTTCAGACTGCTCTACTAACCTGAGTTACTAGTGATTATGGTTACTGTGGGAATGGCATGAGACAGTGCTGTAACACATCCACTGTGATGTACATAATGGGATATTTCAGACTGCTCTACTAACCTGAGTTACTAGTGATTATGGTTACTGCGGGAATGACATGAGACAGAGCTGCTGTGCTACTGTTGATTTGTATTGTTGTTCCTATAATGATGGTTTTGTTAATGTCACTACAGTTACGCTACTGATGAAAGAATGAGCCACTGATACCATTACTGCTAGCATAATAAACAGGGCATTTTCTTCCACAAGTATGCCATGTTGTAATCTTTAATAATAAACAGTGAGTTAGGATGCTAGTAGAAAAGCCTGGTCAGTCAAGGGTAATGGTTAGACAAATTGACAGGACTCTCCTGAATTTCATATTGTGGTCCCTCCACAAAACATCACACCATCTACAGCACGAAGCATTTAGCTGTCTGTTTTAAGCTTTTAGAAAATAAATCTCAATTGCCTGCCCCTAACAGCAATTATTTTAACCCCCTCCCATCAGCTTCATCATCATAATTTCATCATCATCATCATAAACAACAACTCCCTTTTACTTGTCCACTGCTACCACTTCTCTATTCATCGCCACCCTATTACCATCTTCAACAGATGCCCGCCTATCCCGAGCCTCCTGTCATGCAGTCCATTCATCTCTTGGTTGGACGCCTTTGTTTCTTCTAACTTCTTCATGTCTCTGCTTCATCTGCTTTACTAAACTGTCTTCTGCTTTCCTGCACAGGTGACTGAAGCACATAATCTATTCCCCTAGACCTTCTCTGTAATTACGGCTACCCTGGTTTCTGCTCTGATGTCCACATTTCTGCATCTGCCCCGAAGTGTGCTTCCTACCACCCATCTGAGGCACTTCACCTCCATCCCCTCTGTCCTCCTCAACTACTCTGCCTTCAATGCCAAGGTTTTTGTACATACAGAAGTACTGCTTACAACACTGTTTTGTACATCTTATGTTCCAACTTCTTATGTCATTCTTCTATCACACACTACCCCTGACATTTTGTGTCACTTGGCTGCAGCCCTTTTAATTCAAGTTTTAAAACCTCAATCAGACTTCCCTTCTCCTCTACCACCCCTGTCAAATACTTGTAGCTGTTAACCGGCTCCACTATTTTCCCTTCTATCTCAATGTTCAGCTTCTTCTGATTTCCCCCATTTGCTGCTATTACAATTGTCTTATTTTTATACAGTTTCATCCCATTTGCCTTCAGTTTTACATACCATTCCCCTATTATTTGCTGAGGTTCCTGTTCAGTCTACATGTTGATCTGCCCCCTGACCTGTTTGCTAATGTAGTCCATCACCAGTATGAACAGCAATGGGCAATGAGCTGAACCCTGATACATGCCCACTTCTACTGGGAACTCTTCTGTGAGTCCGAACACTGTTCATATTCTTGTCATTAGGTCCCCGTACATCAGCTGAACTAATTCTACCAATGTTTCCAAGAAATTGAACCATCACTGGATTTCCTAAATCACTTATCTTGGGATTTTGTCATATGCTTTACCCCAAGTGCAGGAATGCCAGCTTGGACTCCTATGTCATCTCCAGCTACTGTTCCATGATCTGTCTCACAACTATCTGGTCAGTTGTACTGCATTCTGACCTGAACTGAAACAGCTTATTTCACATTTTACTTTATACTTCTCAGCATTTTCATTTATCAGTCACCCCCTCCAGCACTTTCATGCAGTGTGACAAGAGTTTGATACCTCTATACTGCCCACATTTGTGAATGCCCCTTTGTTCTTGTACACTGGCCCATGAATGCTTATTTTCCAGTCATCTAGGATACCCCCATCCCATGATATGCACACAGGATATAATGTACCCCAGTACAACTGACCAGATAGTTGTGAGACAGATCATGGAACAATAGATGGAGATGACATAGGAGTCCATGCTGGTATAGTATAACTGGCTCACATATAAAACCCACAGTGTGAAAGTAGCTGACTCCAAGTCAGACTGCCGACCAGTCACGAGTGGAGTCCCACAGGGTTTGGTCCTGGTTCCTCTCCTGTTTGGTATCTACTTCTCTGAAGTCCAGGCCAACACAAAGGGATTCTGGCTGACAAAGTTTGCAGATGATTGCAAGTTGGGAACTATTATTAACTCCCCGAGTGATGCTGACATCCTACAGAAAGGCCTCAGTGTGACCATGGCCTTAAGCTCAATGCCAAAAAATGTGTCTTCATCCCCTTTTGGAAAAACCCAGTTCCCTTGAATTACCACATTGATGGTAGTCCACTGAAGACAGAAGGCGTTATAAGAGATCTGGGAACACAGGTTGACAGCAACCTCTCTTTTGACCACCATGTTGCCACTGTGGTCAGAAAGTCCTTCTATGTGGCACATCTCATTACTAAGGGTTTTGCATCCAGGAAAAAAGAGGGCATTGTCTCCCTCTACTCTTCCCTCATTAGGCCAGTCATCGAGTACAATGCCCCATTTGGCATGTACCTCACTAGACACCTGCAACAACTGGAGAGGCCGCAAAAGTACCTCACAAAGAGGATCCTAGGCCTTAAACACTTGTCCTATATGGACAGACTCAAAAAACTCCAACTATTCTCTGTCTCATATCGCCTACATAGAGGCGATCTCTGCTTGACTTACAAAGACACATCTGACCCAGCTCTGTTAGAAATGCTATATCTAAAGAAATCCCAATCCCTCTACACCACACGCTCCAGAGACCTCAACCTCATTACCAAAATCAACAGAACATGCTGGAGGGACAGGTTCATAACCCAGAGACTGCCCATGCTATGGAATAGACTTCCCATACATGTCAAGCAGAGCACCTCACTGGCCCTCTTCAAGAGAAACCTTGATGAGTGGATGGGAAATAGAAAGTTCACCCTGCGGGGATCACTCCAGTGGCTCTACTCGACAGAGACACTGGGAACTAAGATGGGGTGGCACGATGCCAGGGTAATCCTATGGGTTAGGCTTGTAAAGGCTCCAGGGCCATTAGCCTAGTACACACCTATGAACCTATGAACCCATCCCATAATATATATACTCATATAAGCTCTGGAGCCATTTCTTCTCTAAAGTCCCCCAACATCTTCATCAGCTCTCCAGTGCTTCCATCTGCTTTCCCTGATTTCATCTTCCTTCATACATTTTGTGGTTCTTCTAAATGGAGTTCTCCTTCCTCTTCATCATAAGCTGTGTTTGTGGCAGTACAACATCTGTAGGGGTCTCCCCATTCAGGGGCTTCTTAAAGTGCTTCTCCCATGTCTCGCTGGCATTCTATAGTTTGGTGAGCAGACTGTTGCTGGCATCCCTTATGAACTGTGTATGATGCGTATCTTCTTCATCTTTCTGTTGTTACCTTGCCCTGACAAAACTTCTTTCTGCATCTGGTGAGTCATTTTCCAAAAGCTGGTTGATTTTCCCTGGTGCCTTGTTCTTTGCCACTGTGACTATTCTCTTAGCAGTTTTGTTAGCCAACCATTAATCCTTCTCTGCCTGATCTGTCCTTTCTATCTCCCACTTCTTCCTACACCTCTTCTTTTTGATAACTTCCTGGATGTCTGCATTCCACCAATAGATTTCCTTATGTACCTTGTTTCCATACCTGGCTCATCTGCATATTTGTCCTATAGTCCTCTCACGTGCTGTTTTGGGATGTGGCCATCCTTCTTTGATTCCACAATTTCTTCTTCTTCCTGAGGGACTAAATCCCTGAGAATTTCTTCTCCCAATTATTATATAACTTCATAGGTAAGTAATAGGCTAGATGCCCTTTCAGGCCAGTTTAAGCTTAGCTAATTTCCCTTTTGGTGCTTGAATTAGGCCGTGTTAGAGAGCCTTACCTATCCCATGGCCAATAATTATATATTACCCCAATGAGAATAAATGGGATCATACAACCGATAATTTGAGTTGACCCATGCATGGGATAAAGATTTTAGGAGCTGCCTTTATCCAATAATAGCACAAGGGGCAGACCTGGGGTAAGTTTTCTATTACTCCTCCATTGATCCAAGTTGTGCTTGAATATGAACAGGGATGAGCTTTGTTTTACATAGATGAGCACTCTGTTTCAGAACAGTGGTGTCCTCTGCATAATATACCTGCCCCTCCAAACTGTTCTGTTGATGTTGCAAAAGAGGTTTTAGATCCATGGACTGAGTATTTCTGATGCCATTTGACTTGCTAATGTGCATCAGTTTTGTGTCAGATGATGCCTTGTATACCAGGCACAGATCACCTCTTAGCAGTCTGTAGGATATTGGATATAATGATGTGATTTTATGGTGCTACATGTAAGACATTGTTTAGGTCTTGTACCCTTTTAGTAAGCTATCTGTCTGGGCATTTCAGTTGGTGCATGTGTCTGGCCAGATGCATGCCAAAGGGATATTATACTCAATGACTGACCTAAAGATGGCTGAGAAAAGAGGAACAATGACATCTCTAGGCCTAATCGCAATCACTTTGTTATAAGCTGTGCAATACAGATGGATTTTCTTACGACAGTGTACATACGCTAGTTGAAAGTTAGGTCACTGTCCACATAATTTCCCAAATCCCAAACAACTGGATCAACTCTTAGGGGCATATTGTCAGTGTGGTAATTACCTGGGGTAGATGACTTCCCAAAGAATACAATAATGCATTTTATGTCATTTCATTTCAGTCCCCGATTCTGGCGCAGGTTATTTGTTTGGAACAAACCTTCCTGCACAATGGCTGAATCATTTGGAGACTCAATAATTGCTCCAAACTTGCATTTATGTCCAGCTTAGTCAGCCAGAGCTCTTTGGTATTGGTTTGTATTTCAAAGAAGCCATAACAGGATGCTGAGTCCATAAGGCAGACATCTACCCAACCATACATTTTAGTTATAAGTGACTCAATTGTAAGACATAGAGATATACCTCTTATCAGGCTAAGCAATGAAAGAGTGACAGTTAATTGCTTGTCTGGTGTGAGGATACATCAGCTCACACACACACTCAAGTCCTTGAATGACAAACAGTATGACTGTGTCATAGTACACGTCATTGTCACTGACTTGAGTTGACTATATGGAGACAGACAAGATAGAACTTCCAAACTGTGTGTCCCAGGTAGGTATGAGACTAGCACTGAGCAGCATTCTGCCTTCTCCAAGGATGATGCCCCAGTATGAACAAAAAATCAATCACTTTAAAAATTGACTACATTTTTGGTGCCATTCAAAAGGGGATCAATATCTGTCTGGGAGAATATAACCGACACACTATAGTGCTTCACCAGGGTTGGCCTGCATCTGTCTCCTGTAAGGTTTTAATTATTGGCAAAGATATTCTCTACCCCTGCGGTGCCATTTTTAGCAAATGCCATCCTGATAAACCTACTAACATAACAATGCAAGCAAAGGAAAACATGAGTGTTACTGATTATAGCTAGGAGCTGAAAGAATAAACTGCACTACTCACCCTGGAGGGCATTGACATCTCCACTACTCACCCTGGAGGGCATTAACATCTCCACTACTCACCCTGGAGGGCATTGACATCTCCACTACTCACCCTGGAGGGCATTGACATCTATGCTCCACTACTCACCCTGGAGGACACTGACATCTATGCTCCACTACTCACCCTGGAGGACACTTGACATCTATGTTCCACTACTCACCCTGGAGGACACTTGACATCTATGCTCCACTACTCACCCTGGAGAACACTTGACATCTATGTTCCACTACTCACCCTGGAGGACACTGACATCTATGCTCCACTACTCACCCTGGAGGACACTGACATCTATGCTCCACTACTCACCCTGGAGGACACTTGACATCTATGTTCCACTACTCACCCTGGAGGACACTTGACATCTATGCTCCACTACTCACCCTGGAGGACACTTGACATCTATGTTCCACTACTCACCCTGGAGGACACTGACATCTATGCTCCACTACTCACCCTGGAGGACACTGACATCTATGCTCCACTATTCACCCTGGAGGACACTGACATCTATGCTCCACTACTCACCCTGGAGGACACTGACATCTATGTAGTGACTGAGACATGGTTTAAAAATTGCAGAGTGCACTTTGGCTGAGCAGGGCTGTAATGCCTCCCACATGTTTAGACCAACTACTGTGCAGGAGGGGAAAAAGTTGGAGGTACTTCAATCTTCATCCAGAAGAGACTCACCTGAAGAACAGTAAAACAACATAATGTACAGCAGCTTCATGTCCAAATAATCATCATAAAGGTCCCATACCATACCATACTATACCATGCTATACTATACCATACCACACCACACCATACCATACATTAGTTAGCTAAAGAACTCCCTATCTGACCCAGGATAGCCATAATGCCTATCTAAAGGAACTAGAATCACTCAGTATTAAACCCAATACCATTCTCCTAGGTGATCTAAACTGGCCAACTATAGACTGGTTGATTCCTGGACTTTGTCAATAAAATCCCCTGTAACAATTAATCATAGTAGCCACTGGGATCTTGGATCTTGTCCTTACTAGTATGGGAGCATCTTACACCATCCCGTGAGTTTTTTTCATCACTTGTTAGATATGACTGTAAAGGCATCTCCTTCTAAATAAAACTGAAACTTGAAGCCCCTTCCTCCCAAGGTACTTTTATTGTTTTTCTAAGACAAACTACTTGCTCCTAAGTGATACATTGGCAAGCTACAAATCCACACCAAACTCAGTTAACTCCACTGAATATACAGAAACATACACCAACAAACTATACCAGCATGTAAACAGCTACACAAATGCAGCTGTTCCCTGTACAAACAAGTGCAGGGTAAACCTCATAAACAACCCCTCTTGGTGGAATCATAGGGATGGTAGGGTGGCCTAATGGTTAAGGTGTTTGCCTTACAAACACAAGGTGCAGGGTTTGAGTCTCCCAAGGGATAACTGGCTAGGCTTAAAATGGCTCACAAGGGCAGTTAGCTTAGTACTAACCTATAACACCAACAAGCTTTACAATAAAAGAAGTAG
>NC_056740.1:451711108-451788608 GCF_019279795.1 Protopterus annectens
GTGAGTACATTGCTTAAGTGTGACAAACTACTGTATATACGTATACAGTGAGTACATTGTTAGTATAACTGTGACAAACTACAATATATAAGTATACAGTGAGTACATTGCTAGTATAACTTTGACAAACTACAATATATACGTATACAATGAGTACATTGCTAGTTTACCTGTTACAGATTACAATATATAAGTATACAGTGAGTACGTTGGTAGTATAACTGTGACAAACTACAATATATAAGTATACAGTGAGTACATTGCTAGTTTAACTGTGACAAACTAGTTTAACTGTGACAACTACAATATATACGTATACAGTGAGTACATTGTTAGCATAACTGTGACAAACTACAATATATAAGTGTACAGTGAATACATTGCTAGTGTAACTGTGACAAACTACAGTATATAAGTACACAGTGAGTACATTGCTAGTTTAACTGTGACACACTACAATATATAAGTATACAGTGAGTATGTTGGTAGTATAAATGTGACAAACTACAATATATAAGTATACAGTGAGTATGTTGGTAGTTTAACTGTGACAAACTACAATATATAAGTATACAGTGAGTACATTGCTAATTTAACTGTGACAAACTACAATATATAAGTATACAGTGAGTACATTGCTAGTTAACTGTGACAAACTACAATATATATGTATACAGTGAGTATGTTGGTAGTATAAATGTGATAAACTACAATATATAAGTATACAGTGAGTACATTGCTAGTGTAACTGTGACAAACTACAATATATAAGTATACAGTGAGTACATTGCTAGTTTACCTGTGACAAACTACAATATATAAGTATACCGTGAGTACATTGCTAGTGTAACTGTGAGCACTTTATACAAACTTAGCAAAATTAATAGACATAAGTATACAGTGAATACATTACACATTTATCTTGATAACACTTTACACAAAATTATACATTTGAGAAGACTTTTAACATGATACAGTGTCACTGCCTCGGTGATAGGATATTTGCACTATACCATTCTTCATGTTTGAATTGGAAGAATACTTGTGCTATTTAGATTAGCTTATAAGGAAGTACAAAGACAGGAGTAGTGCGGTACATTTTACAGTCTTGACAGTGCTTAATGGTAGAGGACATGTTAAAGTAACTGAAGGAGGTATAGAAGGGCAGATTGTGTATTAGCCTGGGGTTATGCATGTGTATAGCCACAATTTATTTAGGTGTTCTAGGAAGGGTTTAAAGAGAGGTAGGTAGGAGTTAGTCTAATGTTAGGAGGGAGGATGTTGCAAGATTTAGTAACAGAGTGTGAGTATAGAGACATTCCTGGGTTTCTAGAAGGCTTGTAGATTTCAAGGAGGTTTTAATCTTCAGATCTGAGGGGTCTGTTTGGTTTGTAATGTTGTATTAGGTATTCTAAAGCTGGACAGGCAGAGGGCCTATAAAATAGGTTGTGTGTTGTAAGTAAGTGTGTATATGAACACTGTTGTGTTCATTCTAACCAGTTTAATTCTTTGAGTGATGTACAATGATGTATACAGTAGTTAGACTTGGGTGTGAACTTTGTAACTTTGATGTTGCATTTTCCTAATTTAGTTTTGGTAGAGTTCTGCAGATTGGTTAGTATACAGGAACCATAGAGAAGTGATGGGAGCAGGTAGGTGTTAGCCACGGTAGTTTTGCTTGTAGTGGTAAGGAATTTTCTGTTTCTGCAGAGTATTCCTAGTTTTTTATGTGTTATTTTGATATTTTGCTTAATATGAGGGTCAAAGTTGAGTTTATCATCACTTATAATACCAAGTAGTTTAGTTTCTTGAACGATGTCTAAGATGGTATTGTCGGCTGCATAAATATTTAGTTGACCTGGGTTGAGGGTGGTGTTTTTGGGGTGGAATATCATAAGTTTTTTATATATATATATATATATATATATATATATATATATATACATATATATATATATATATATATATATATATATATATATATATATATATACATGGCTGAAATATGGTAGTCAAAGAAATACTCGTTATCAACATAATCTGGTGACTGTGTCCATTTTTAGGGGGTGTCATCTATATGGCAGGAGACAGTAGTGCTGGATTTCCCAAAGACAGTTGTACTTCATTTCTTGATGTTAAAGATTTGCCCATGACTTAAATCCCAGGCATTGGCCCCATCTAGCCTTTGCTGCAGAATTTGTGTCAAAAGGGGAATTGGCAATTATACCAAGTTTGCAGTTACCAATAAATTTAGTTAAGCACAGTGCTTTGATCTTTGCTTTCACATCAGATAAGTATTTGCCATGGAGAGGGGCAGGACAAAGCTTTGTGGGATACCATACCACATGTGATGCCTTTCTAAAAAGAGGAAATACTCTGATAGTGTGAGTTCTATCAGTGGACTAGTGACCTATCCAGTGGGCTTATGTTGAGCTGAGAGCATTTATCAATGATACCTGCATGTAGGGATTGTGTTAGCCAGGTCTAGGTAAGCAGTGTGGAGAGTCTGACCCACATACAGAGCCTTGGTAACCCTTTCAAATAAATCAACAAGGTTGGTAGATGTGATCTATCTTTGAGAAATCAAAACACATTGGTGTCAAGAGAATGATATGTGTCCTATGTCATTTATTATCTCAAATGTCATATGATCTGTGGCACCTCAAATGATACTGGTAAGACTAATATAGGTCTATAATCACTGGGACCAGTTGTCGGACTTTCCTTATGCAGTGGTATCCCAGTGGTCATTCTTCATGCTTCTGGGACATAACTTGGAAGGAGACTTAGGATGAAGTCATTTAGGAGGGGTCAGTGTAACTGATGTTAACTTTTATCCACAGACACCCTAGGACATTATTGTAACCCGCAGAGTTAGTGCCCTTCCTTTCAGAAAGTATAGCTGGTACCTAATCCAGAATGATTTGCTGAGGGGTGGCTAGCAGTGACCAAACAATTGTGTGGTTTGCACTTTTCATGGAGAAGGAGCCACAACAGCTAACCAAGACTAGGGTCTTGGATTATGAGGGCAGCACAGTATGGCAAGATTTATTCTATTTATTTATTTATTTTGTTAACTGGAAATAATTAACTGAGACTACAAAATGGTCGCTTTTCAGAGGTGGCCTAGGGAAAAAAGTTCCACATTTATGAAAGCAACAATAACAACAAGAAACATAGCAGTTTGCAGGCCTTGAAACGGAAAGATAAACATGACATTCGGTAATATGAATAAAAAGATAAGAGCACGTAGAGCATAAATGATGTAAAATAGAAATATAAAATTGGCATTTAAGATGGAGAGATGCATGCACAGGGAACTGTATACATGGCTAGAGGCCTAGGGAGAAGGGGGAATACACAAAACCACTAAGAGTCAATCTACAGAGGAAAGAAAACAGGGTTAAGAAGGGTAGTCATGACAAAATAAGAAAACAAGAAGAAAACCCATTTGACTGACAAGACAGCTGAAGGCACTTTTAAGGGAACAAAAGAAATAATACACAAAGACTAGAAGAGCAAAGTGGCAACTCACTGAGAATTATATATGGATACTAAAAACAAGGCAACAAACTGTTAAAAGTTAAATTAGAAATGGTTAGAAATTACTAACATGATTATGTTGGAAAACAAGCCCGTAGGGACAGAGACTGGAGAACTAGGTTAGAAGGACCAAAAACATATGGAGGGCAAAGAATAGGCAGAAATTCTAAGCAGATATTTTGAATAAACATTCATCAAAGAAGTAGAAAGGAGAGTATTAGGCTGAAAGTGTGATAAAGCTTGAGGATGGATGGAGAGGTGATGAGATAACAGATGAGATGGAAAAGACACAAAGAGGGTGGAACAGGATAAGGTAAACAAAACCATAGGACAGCTTATCTGAAACTGTCCAGATCTCCAACTTGGCACATTCAACTCAAATTGAGGAACAAAAAAAATATGCCTTTCTTAAAGCTAAGAGCAAAAAAAAACATTTAACAAATTGCAAAAAGCATCTTTAGCTTGCTACAATTATTAACACACACAACCACCTCACATTAAGTACTTAATTGGTTTAGCAGAGCTATGATTGCATTATCAGCATTCATTTATCAGCGAGATACGGATCAATGCTCATACCACACTCCGCACCATAGACACCTACTAATCACAACCCCACACATCTTGCTCCCAGAGCAGCTGCTGCCCACCCCCCCCCCTTTGCCCAGCTTTACTTATGGCTCTGAAGGTACACAGATTAGATAGGATCCCAGCAAGGATCCTAGAAACAACTGCTAAAAGATTTATTAGAGCATCGCACAGAACATTTTAATGGATTCCTTAGAAAGGGGGTCATCCAGGGTAAAAGGGGCTAAGTTTCAGTGAAGCTTTTGTACATTGATAGACCAAGAAGAATGCCTGTTATTGTGATGGCAGTGGTGGATAAAGTGATGGGGACAACGCTGAGATCAAGATGAAGAACTTTCCAGGATCAGAACTGTACAATGTGTTCCAGTACTCTTCAAAACTAGGTGGCCTTGTTAGAGCATTGTTTAATATGTTCTAAGACTGGATCACCAGGGAGGTGGGTAAGGGTAATCGTCGCAGTGCAAAAAAGGACCAATGACATGATGGGAGATGCCAGAACATGGGCAATCTATAGAAGATCTAAACCACCACTCACAATATGAAAAGGTGAAGACAAATTATTTGCTATGGAGCACACCTAGGAGAGGGGAAACCATAGATAGGAAGGATATATGAAAAAACAACCAGCAACTCCCAAATTCCCATGCTGGAAAGCCACACCAACAAATGAAGAATTGGAGTGTTGTAATGCGTTTTTAATAATATGAGGGGTGAAAATATCAATAATTACTTAGAACAGGTAGAGCTACGATGGATACTGAGATTGTAGGTGCATAGGCATCCAGGGCTCAGTGTTAATGAACAGGTAGAGCTATGATGGATACTGAGATTGTAGGTGCATAGGCATCCAGGGCTCAACGTTAATGAACAGGTAGAGCTATGACAGATACTGAGATTGCAGGCACATAGGCATGCAGGGCTCAACGTTAATGAGCAGGTAGAGCTACGATGGATGCTGAGATTGCAGGTGCATAGGCATCCATGGCTCAATGTTAATGAACAGGTAGAGCTATGATGGATACTGAGATTGTAGGTGCATAGGCATCCAGGGCTCAACGTTAATGAACAGGTAGAGCTATGACAGATACTGAGATTGCAGGCACATAGGCATGCAGGGCTCAACGTTAATGAGCAGGTAGAGTTACGATGGATGCTGAGATTGCAGGTGCATAGGCATCCATGGCTCAATGTTAATGAACAGGTAGAGCTATGATGGATACTGAGATTGCAGGCGCATAGGCATCCAGGGCTCAACGTTAATGTCAGTATATTAAACCTGTTTTAGGGTGACACAGACTTTAAGCATGTGAGCACTAAATTAGAGGAGTAGAGTCCTGTGGTGTGGTGGGAAGTCGCTGCTTCCTGACAGGTTGTTTTAGTGTATAAATGCATTCGATTTTATATGTAATTATATCAGAATCTGAGGAAGTGTATTGTTACACGAAAGCGCTTATCCTATTATGTGTTTTTATTTTATTTTATTAAAAAAACATTTATTGCCTTGGCTGTCCTGCTGTTTTTTTGTTCTTCATAGATAGGAAGGAAGTTATTCCCCTGCATCAGCCATTGGTAAGTCCAAAGAGGAAATATGGTGTGCATTTCTGAAGGCCTTATAGGGAAAAGTGGAGGCGTATTAATGGAAATGGTGTAGAGAAAGCTGATGAGGATACAGATAATGTCTCAAGTTATGATATAGATGGAGAAGTTGGGTGATGTTAGTGTTTTGTTTTTTCATGTGAAAAGAAGAGTTCCGTGAGAATATGCCAGAACATATGGTGCACTGACGAAGAAATATGAGGGGACTACACTGTCAAGGTGGGGCAGAGATGACAGATCAAGAGAACAGTGTAGCATTGGTGTGAGAAAGTACTGTTTTGCAGATGGGCTAGTTGATGAGCAGAACCAATTATAGGAATGAGTGATAAAAACAGACAGGTAACACTGTTAGAGTAGCTTTGGATAGCTAGAGGGTGAGACTGAATGTGGAAAGTCGATTGCTTTAGGTAACCAGCAACAATCTGACAACATGGGTGTACTGAGGCAGACACTGTATGCTGCTCAGTACAGTTTTAAAAATAACCTATTTATTATTTAAACAACTTTAAAAATAATTTATTTATTATTTAAATTCCCACTTCTTAGATCGTGCAATCTATCTAAAAATAAATATAATCTTCTCCTCTGTGATATTCCTTTAGAAGCTCCCTCATCACCTTTCCCTCCCCTACTTTCCCCTTCTATCATTTTTCAGTCTGTACTTCTAAGTAATATTAACCAATAGTGACCTGTCCTATCTCTTCCTACCATCACAGCTGTCATTATCTCTCCTGCCTTCTCACTGTCCCATCTTTCCAAGCAACACACCTTTATCTTTCTGCTTACACCTTTGTATCTCCTTTCTTCTTTACGCTTCCACTGTTCTTTCATTTTAACATTCCCTCACTTCGGTTCAGTATTGCCACATTCTAATGCCCTCCCCCCGTAGTTTTTTACCCTAACTCGTCTTCCTCCTTCATTGTATAGGTCTTACGCTGCCTTTAATTTCATACCTCCTCCCTACTTTTCTTTGCTCCCTATTTTCTCACAGTAATATCAATGCCTGCAGAAATCTTCCATACACTTCACATTCTTGTAATCATTTGCCCTCCATGATACTTAGCATTATTTTATTATAAGTTTAGTACAGATTCCTGGACTTTGTAAATACAAACACCCTTAACCAAACAGTAAATATGCCCACTACAGGCCCCAACATACTGGACCTTTGGCTTATAAATATGGGAGAGCAATGCACTCCTCCCCCCAACATTCTCCCACATAAGGTCTGACCATAAAGCTGCCACCTTTGAAATCAAGATCAGCTCTGTAATCTCATTAAAACTATTCCAAGGCAAGCTACTTTCATTAAGTGATGTTTTGTCAAAATTCAGTGCCCCTCCAAACCCCAGGAACGCAGCACCGTATGCTGAATTGCTTTCAGAAACTCTGTACAACCATGTCAATGGCTGAATAGAGGCTGCTGTACCTACCCGATGTAAGCCCAGGACTATCCTCAGAAACAAACCGCTCTGGTGATATCCCAAATTAAACAGGATATGCAACAAAAAGAAACAAAATATGACAAAAGTCAGGAAGGGTAGTTTCTGTAAAGATAGAAACGCTTTCATCAAAGTAAACAGGCAACTAAGAGGGCTAATTAGATCAAGCAAAGCCAACTCTGAAGTTAAGATAGCCTCCCAGGTGAAAAATAACCATACCGCCTTCTATAGCTCTGTCAGAAAACTCAAGGGCAGCACACAGCAATGTGTTGAACTGGTGATTAATGTTTTCACATTCACCAAGCCTGGCAATATAGCGAACTTGTTAGCAGACAAATTCAGTTCCAGCTTTACTCTCCTCTCACCCCTAACCATCCCCAAAAAATACCCTCAAACATAACCCCTCCAACTATAACTAGGGAGCATGTACTGGCTGCACTCATTAAAGCCAATAATGCAGCCTCAACAGGCCCCAATAATATCCCAAGATGCCTTCTGAATAGTCTAATTTAACTACAGTCTTAAAACAGACTTTCTGCCACGTGAAAGGAGGACTGTGATGGTCATCCCCATTCATAAGGGAGAACCTTCAACTGATCCTAGAAGCTACAGACCTATTAGTCTGATAAGTCTTATTTACAAAGCCATGGAAAGAATTATCATGGAAATTATCAACAAGGACAAAGGAGACGTCCAGATACTGGATCCATCCCCATTTGGCTTTGTCAAAGAAAGGTCATGCTTACTGAATCTGGTGTACTGCTTTGAAATATAAAGCAATAGATGAGAGGAAAACAGTGCATACTGCCTACCTAGATCTGGCTAAAGCATTTGATATAATACAACACTCAGGCATTATCAACAAACTTACAGAACTAGGTATAAACACCTGTAAAACACGCAAAGAGGTTGCTTACCAGTGAAGTCCCTCAGGGCTCTGTGCCGGGCCCACTTCTGTTTGGCATCTACTTCTCGGATATCAAAGCCAATGACAAAGGCCTTTTGCTAACCATGTTCACAGATGACCGCAAACTGAGGAGTGTCAATAAATCCCCCCAAGATGAGTATGTACCTGACCAGACACATGCAGCAACTGGAACTTCTGTAAAGGTTCCTTACAAAAACAACACAGGGAGTAAACACAATGTCATACACTGATCACCTCAATGCCCTGTCTCTCTACATGGTGTCATACACCTTTCTGGCAGGCGACCTTTGCTTGGCATACAAGGCATCCCTGGACCCTGTTTTGATTAACATTTTGCACATCTACAAAACAAACAGCATCAGAACTACTTTACTAAAGTACATACATTTTGCTTCAACATAAATAGGACATGTAGGAGAGACATATATGTTTCTCTGAAAATTCCCATTCTCTGGAACAGGCTCCCCATCCATGTCTACTTAAGCGCAACTTGGACCAAGGATGGGTAATTGAAAATTCACTCCTGGTCTGACTTCTCTGTCTCTGATGGACAGAAATAGTCAGTAAATCACCAGCTACATAAATCAAATTTGTGGGTCACATGTGGGTTGCATGACTAGGCTTATAACTGCCCTAGTGGTTGTTAGCCTAGTATACTCCTATGAACCTATGAAGAAATGTACATGTATAACATGTAAATATTAAGACTGTGTTAGGTAATCCTAGGTTTTTCTGTTTTGCAGAGTTCAGTAAACATACCTCTCTACCTCTTAGCATAAGAAATCTTGACAAAGCTAGAAATTATGGGGAACAAAGGTCCAAAATAGGAACACATTTTAAATATTGCTCCTATAAACAGAAACTAGCTAAAATAACAGATTTTGCATTAGTGTTTATTTTCTGAAGGATATGAAATCTGAAACTCAAATGTATGTCATTATTTATTGACTTCAGTCCTCAATGATTTGTCCAAAATATACAAATTTTATGAGAAACTGTCCAAAATATAAGGCAAAAATCTGGACAGTTAAGTGGTATGTCAGTAAATGAATGAAGTATTTTTTATAACACTGTCTTTGTATTTGAACATTTTATCTTGTTGCTGCATGTACGTACCCTAAAGAGGTGTACATAGTAGAATCATACACTGCCAGTGATAGGGACTCAACTAGTTTTATGGGGTGGGGGGGGCTCACGTTCTGGAAGTTGGTGTACCATCCCAAAAATCCTGCCCAGTCCCCTGTCTGGCAAAATACATAGAGTAAAAGTCACTCTAAGCTTATTTTGTGATAGACTCATATTATGGGACACTTACGGATGCCTCATTCTTTCGCAGTTGGCTGTGTGGTCAATGACCATTGTCTTGTTTCTTACCTCAGAACAACTGCTGTAAGATTGCTTTCCTTTTTTCTTACTTGTTGCTTGATTTTCAAATAATATTTGGTCTGTTAAACTAACACAGCATGGACATGTCAGCACATGAGTAACTGGATGGCTATCCCCAAATTTACTGTAGAACTGACCAGTGTGGCCCACCTGGAGAAAGCAAGTGCGGTCTGAGGGAGAATACTAACATGGTATGAGTGGTCACACGACTCATTGGCCTTGGAATATCTATGAATGTATGACTCTAGTTGTTCCCCTGCTCCACTGCTGAACAACTCACTACCTTTTATTCTTTACTCTCTACCTGGTGTCTAAATGATCACTTGTGTTGTGCCCAAATAGGTCTGACACTCTCCTCTCTGCTTTTTCTCCATCTTAACTTTACATTTACAGCTATTTTTTGTTATCATCTGGATACAAGATCCACTGCTACAACATTGTTATTAATTTAATTATATATGCACACTTACCACTGGTTTTCCCATCACCTCTTTGTTTAATTTATTATAATCTTTGTATGTGATAATATTATGCCATAAGTGTATTGTATTTCTGTGTAAAAATGTTTTAGAGCTTTTCTTCCTGGGTCTCTGCTGAAACTGGCTAACTTTTATTTGCCCATCTGGGCCAATCTGATGACAAATGACAATAAATAAATAAGTTTGACAACAAGAAGGAATGTAAAGGATATGCTGCCCTACATAGGCATGTGAGAAGTGCTGATAATTCCAGTAAAAGTGTCCACATTGGGTCACTTCCTACACCTATCTACAGTGTCCCAGTGTAGCTGGAGTAGATGATTTCCTCAAAGGATTTTACAATTGGGCAGAAACTGGCAGTCAGATAATAGGCTTGAGATAACCTGGGTAAAGAAGCCTTTGTCAGTTAATGAGGTACAAATCAGTGTGTGTGTGTGTGTGGGGGGGGGGGGCTGCAACAACAACATTTCAGGGGACCACTCAAAACTAAACCAATATGTTGCTTGCACAGATGTAGTGTCTAGAACTAAATCAGTACTTTACCTGGTACAGCTCTGTCGTAGGTAATTACTAGACATTCAGTCCATGAGACCACTGAGGACCCTAATCCAGTTCCGCAATTGAACCAAACTACTATCTGGTTAAGTGACTCGCTGAGAAACACACAGGAGGCAAAAGGATGATCAGGGGGAGGGTATTATCTGGATCTGTGCTGCAGAGGGATGGAACTCTGACTGCTATCCATGAGACTGGGGTTCAAATAATGGCCCTGGCACAAGGAGAGAGAGAAGTTGGGGGAATGGTCTCCTCCACCTCTCCTGTAAGGGGAGAGTGAAGTGTAAATCAGAGTGCGTGTTTTAACTTTAAGGAGCATTTCCAAGTGACGTACATGCATATAAATATTGAACACGTGCAGGCAGCAGTGCCATTTTGAGAGAACAGCCAGAATGTGAGCGGGTCTATATTAGATAAACGAAAGTTTATCTAATCGAATGCTCACATGAGCACAAATCCAAGAACTCTAAACTGCAATTGTGGGGGGCTGCACCCCCCCACCCCCACCCCCTGCTAAATATATATTCCAACTCCGAGATCGCACTACAGTGAGGAAAGGGAAAATATTGCCATCTTGACTGTACCGCAATCTCACAATTGCGGTTTCGAGTTCCGCAATTTTTGCTCATGTGAGCGTTCGATTAGATAAACTATCATTTATCTAATATAGAGCCAGTGTGAGCATGTATGAATGTTGTAGTCAGTCTGTTTATAAGTTTATTTAAGTTTAACTTACAAAGCCTCAATCCTGATGTGTTTGTGTATAATAAAGCTGCATGAACAGAACCCACAACTGTTCGTCTGTTTTGTCCTAACCAAATGAGCGGCATGGCGTCAGAAGAGGCATGTCTAAAAAGAATAGAAAAAGGCCAGAAATGAACTACAGGTAACCAAAACTTGCACAAGTGATTTATTTTGTAAAGAAAAAGCAACAAAGCATTTGCAAGGCACAACAATGTATTATTAATCAAACAGAAGGCACAAAACATATTAATAATTAAATGAAATGTTCAGAACATCAGTATCTGATAAAAGAATTAACAGGAAAGCTCATAAGGGGTTCAGAACTGCATTAGGATGTAAAACAAGCATATTTAAGGCAAAACGAGCATGTTGAGAGTAAAACGAATATGTTGAAATTAAAACGAGCACAAGAAAGGGTAATGGGCATGAAATAAGATTAAATGAGCATAACAAATACTATAAAAAGGCAAAATAAGCACAAATGAATGTAGAAAAGCAAGGAGACTGCATGTTTTTGAGTAAAACAACAGTATTTTGGTCATGAGCTGTTATTTTGTATTAACTAAAGCTATTCAAGGTATAACTAGAGTTGTTTGAAGTATCTCAGAGTGTGCAAAGTGTTTGCAGAGTGTGCTTTATTACGGTGCATTTATTTCAAAGAATTTATTGTGTGCAAAGTGCAACTATTTTGTAAAGTGCAGTCAAAATACAGTCATTTCGATGTCACTTGTGCTGTGTACATTTATTTGCAGAGTGTCACCATTTCGAAGTGTTTCTTACACTGCACATAGTAATATTGCAAAGTACAGCATTTTGAAAAGTTTACTGTGTGCTGTATACAGTTCATTCATATGTACAATCAGTTTGAATTGTTTCTTAATCTGAGCTTCTTCTACTGCATACAGTTAATTCACAAAGTACAATTATTTTAAAGTGCTTCTTACACTGATAAGGAGTGATTTCACAAAGTGCAGTGATTTCAAGAGTGTCCTTGTGCTACTGAGACTTATGTTGCAAAGTGCAAGTGTTTCAGAAGCTTGGTGTTCTATTGGGCATCGTTACAAGTTCTGGCATAATTTTCGAGCATATATATATATATATATATATATATATATATATATATATATATATATATATATATATATATATATATATATATATATATATATATATATATATATGGTTTACTATTGTTTATTCGAACGGAAAAGTAAAAAAAAATAACTTACACAATGTCGAACCAAATGCTCGATGCATTTGACTCGACATTGTTGTCAAAATCACCACATGATAGCTGTATAGGAGCTGATGTAAATCAAACTCCTATACAGCTATCACGTTTTTGCAGTGGGGCAAGCCCCCCTGCACCCCCCACACCCCCTTACTTATATATTCTAACTCCGAGATCGCACTACAGTGGGAATGTGGATGAATTTCCACTCCCGACTGTATAGCGATCTCCGTGCAGAGAGTCGATTTCCACTTATGCAAATGCAGTTGTGCATTCGCATAAGTGGAGTCAACTACCTGGTGCAAAAGTGCTTGTGCATTCGACATTCTGTTTTTCGGTGCATTGCAGCCGATAGAATGTCGTTCGCACAAACAAATAGTATATACATATATATATATATATATATATGTGTGTGTGTGTGTGTGTGTGTGTGTGTGTGTGTGTGTGTGTGTGTGTGTGTGTGTGTGTGTGTGTATGTTTGTGCATAAACTCAAGGGCTTTCAGCAGTGCGTGCTGATATGGTAAAGGCATTTCACAGACCCAGTCCACTTGTATTTGACCATTAATACTGCAAAGAACTGGAGAGTATCTGAGCAGGAATATGACATTTTTATATAAGCAGCTTTTTCGGACAAAGATGTACGTACAAGAGCACTCATTTTGTTTAACTTAGCAAGGTCTGGTGACATTGAAAGGGAGCATTCATTTGTGTATGCATCAGCACTATATACTGAAGAGGGAGAAAACCACCACATTGTTATACCAGCTGAGTCAAGAGAGGATCCTGAGTGTCTGAAGCATAAATTCAGAGAAATGTGCAACCCACAGACAAATGTCACTTTAGAGAGGCATTTATTTTGTATGAGAGACCAAAAGCTAGGAGAAACTTTTGCAACTTGTATCACTGACCTGAGAAATAAAGCTAAAACATGCAGATTTGGTGCCTTGAAAGATGAGTTACTAAAGGACAGGCTTGTGTGTGGTGTCAAGTGTTGCAGTGAAAAAAATTTGAGTTGAGCAAGACAGTAGAGATTTGTCAAATCCATGAGCTCACAGAAAGGCATACAAGTATGCTTGCAAGTGATAAAGGCATACTTTCAGCAGGGTCCAGAGCAAATGTAGATAGCATGCAAAGTCATGAACACAACATTACCAACATGAAAAATTCTTCTAAATGAAATTTAAAGGTCATGCTGCTAAACCCTAGGAGTCTTAGCATGAAAAAGAACTCATTGCAAGCATTCATTGCCCTGGAGGATGCTGACATTTGAGCAGTCACTGAAACCTGGTTCAAAACTGCGGAGAGTACCCCAGCCTTACCAGGTTAGTCATCCTACCATACTTTCAGACCCCAAATGGAGTGCTACAAAGCCAAAGGAAGTGGAGTTTCAATATTTATCAAAGACATACATACCTCCAGGCTAGTTAAATGGTATGACACACAGGACACATTCCAGGTCCAGTTATCTGTTGACAAAACACCTATTCAAATTATAGCTAGCTACAGACCCCCAACCATGACTCAGAACACCCACTCCACCTATCTGGACTTACTTGAATCCATCAAGATTCAACCCATTACCCTGATCCTAGGTGACTTTAACTACCCAACCATAGAGTGGAAGACCTATTCTAGCCCAAATATGAAAGTCCAGAGATTCCTCGACTTCAACAGTGCCAGTGCATTGGCTCAGCTGGTAGACACCCCTATGAGAGGTGAAAATATCATGGACCTGGTCCTAACCAACATGAGTAGCCACTGTAGCACCCCTACAGTGTCATCTTCCTTAGTAAGATCCGACCATAAAGCGATCATTTTTGAAGTTACCATCTCCCCTGACCCCCCTCCCCCAGTCAGGGTCAAACAAAAGAACTTTTCCAATTGACTACAATTTCCTCAGAGCAGGTGTAAGCAGCTTCACAGCTACCATCCCTTCAGTTGGAACTAGCACTAACGTCCAAGCCTACACAAAAAAACTATATGAGCACCTACATAGCTGTATGGACTCAGCAACACCCGACAGGACCAAATCATCTTCCTCAAGAAAGAGTAAACTTGGCTGATGGATAGCAGCAATAAACAAACTCTATAATAAAAGTAAAAAATTCCTGTCCAGGACCAAAAAGGAGCAGGTGCCAAGTTGGAAGCAATCTCTCCTTTGTCTGAACAAGCAAATAAGGTCCCTGGTGAACTCCTCTAAGGCTAACTTTGAGTCCAAATTGGCCGCATCCACCAAGGAGAATCACAAGGCCTTCTTCACATATGTCCGCAATCTCAAAGGTAACATCCAGCTCTTTTCTGAACTGGTGGTCAATAACACCACATACACAAATGCCATAGATACAGCCAACCTGCTGGCAGACAGGTTCATTGAAATCTTCACCCCCCCTGCCCCCCCATCAGTAAACCAGGACATCCCTAGCACTTGCCCCCCTCCCCTCATCACCAAAGAGCAGGTCTTTAATGCCCTCTAAAAGGCAAAAAATACAGTCTCCATGGGACCTGACAACACCCCTGGCTGTATCCTACATGAACTCAGGTATGAGCTCTCAGCTCCATTAGGTACCCCATTCAAACAAAGCCTGAGCACCAGCTTCTTCCCAGCTGAATGGAGGACAGTCACTGTCATCCCTGTACACAAAGGTGGAGCATCCCCTGACCCAGGCAGTTATAGGCCCATCAGCCTAACTAGCCGGAACTGCAAGGTCATGGAATGCATTATCATAGACATTATAAACAAGGACATTGGCAACCTCCAAACACTTGACCCCACACAGTTTTGCTTTGTCAAAGGGAGATCATGCCTGTTAAACTTGGTTGACTTCTTTGAAACACTCACCAAAGCCATGGACGAGAGGGGAAGGTGGTGCACACTGCTTACCTTGACCTAGCCAAAGCCTTTGACACTATTCCCCACTCAGTCATAATAGATAAACTCTCCCAGCTAGGTATCAATCCATATGTTACCAGATGGGTAGCTAACTGGCTCACTGATAGAACCCACTCAGTCAAAGTAGGAGAAGTCACCTCTAGTAGTAGACCCATAACGAGGAGTGTACCCCCAAGGATCAGTCTTGGGGCCTCTACTGCTTGGGATATACTTTTCTGAGATGCAAGCCAAAACCAGTGGTCTGTGGCTGACCAAGTTTACAGATGACTGCAAGCTGACTGTTGTCTTAAATTTCCCTAGTGATGTGATCATCCTCCAATGGCCTTACCCAAACTAATGACTGGTGCCAGCAGCATGGCCTCATACTGAATGCCAAGAAATGTATCATTATCCCCTTTGGGGAAAATGGCATCCCCACTAACTATCACATTAATAACAACATACTAAGCATGCAATCAGTCATGAAGGACTTGGGCACCCAGGCTGATAGTAACCTGACTTTTGACCACCATATTGCCTCAGTTGTATGGAAGGCTTTCTACATGGCCCACCTCATAAATAAGGGTATTTCATTCAGAAACAAGGAGGTCATAACATCCCTGTACTCCCCCCTTATCAGACCCATTATCAAGTACAATGCTCCCTTTGACATGTATCTTGCCAAGCACATACAGCAGATGGAGAGACCACAGAGGTTCCTGATCAGGAAAATCCAGGGTCTCAAACACCTATCCTATACAGATAGGCTAAAAGCCCTGTCCCTTTATGCAGTCTCATACAGACTGCTCACAGGTGACCTGAGTCTGGCATACAAGGCCATCTCAGACCCAGCCTTGACGGAGTTACTGCATATCCGTAAGCCAAACTCCACTTGCGCAACCGCATGCAAGGCCTTAACCTGGTCTGTGATATTAATAGAACTTGTTGGCGGGATAGATTTGTGTCTCAAAGACTTCCCCATCTGTGGAATAGACTCCCTCTCCATGTCAAGTAGAGTACCTCTCTAGCCCTCTTCAAGAGGAACCTGGACAATTGGATGGGAAACAGAAAATACACCCCTGGGCTCCTACCTGTGTCCCTGCTGGACAGGGGAACCAGGTCCTGACTTTGAGGGAACATGGATGAAATTCTTGGCCAGGCTTATAAGGGCCACCAGGCCAGTGGCCTAGTATCATCCTATGAACCTATGAACCTATGGCTAGGAGAAACAGGTATAAGCACATGGCAGCTGCAGCCCCTGCAGGTTTTCCAGGGTGAACCTATAACTTTCAAGCAAGTTCCAAGACTAGCTCAGTAAAACGGACATGCCCAGTGAGTACAAGGGTGAATCAGCAAAACCTAAGTCAAGTTTTATTGTCAACTGTCACAATTGTGGTGCCAATCATGAGTCTAAAAGAGAAAATTGTTTAGTGTTTGGTCAGTAATGTCACACATGTAAAAAATGGGACCACTTTCAAAAGTTTTGCAAATCAACCAAGCCCCATTCTGTTATAAAGTTCACTCAAAAAAAGGAAGTTGATCATATAGAAAGCTGCAACCCTACTTTCTATGTAGATGGTGCATCAGTAGTTGGTGCAAAGGTTAATGCAGTAGATTTGTTGGCAAAGAATGAGGTGTTCTATACTGTTTTGATTAATGTCAACCCCACAGAGCTCAAAGTAGACTCTGGTTCAAAGTGTAATGTTATGTCAGCAGAAACATTTGCTAGGGTGAGAGCTGGTGACCAACTTAATTTAACCAATAGTGCAGAACTTGTTGCTTATGGAGGTGAAGAAATTCATCCGTGGGCTTAGTAATGCTTTCATGCTTTTTGGCTGGGAACAGTCATTGCTTGCAATCTATATAGTTCGAAGACCTGTGCAGTCATTGTTAGGTCTTACAGACAGTTTGAGAATGAAACTACTTTCTTTTACCAAACAAATCCATTATGTAAACACATGTCCTAGTTCCAGTTTCACCTATACCATTTTCTCAGATTATGCTGATGTTTTCGACGACAAGTTGGGCAAACTTCCAGTTGTATACTCCATGAAAATAGACCCAGAGGTCAGTCCTGTGGTCAGACTGGCAAGGGGGATTCCAATAGCCATGCAGAATAAAGTCAAGGTCCAATTAGATAAAATGGTGCAGAAAGGTGTGATTTGTCCAGTCACAGAACCAACTGAGTGGGTCTCCCACTGTAACTGCTCATTTATTTCTTTTCTTAGCTTAGTTAGTCAGGGAGAGCAAGCAACCATGTCAGCAGAAGAGTCTGGCAAGCTGGCAAGTAGCCAATTGGCTGATATGTGCCAGACTAAAGGACTGGTGCATGGAAACCTTACTAAAACAGGCATGATTGCAGCTTTGGTCACAGCTGCATCAGAGAATAGCAACCAGGAAGACAATCAGACTGGCCATGGAGATGTAAGCACTCAGAGAATGGACAGCTCAACCTTTCTACAGAGGACTTAAAAAATCCATCTGGAGCTAAAGAGACTTGACTTGGAGGCCAAGCATTTGCAAATAGAAACAGCAGAGATACCGGGGCATCTAGAGAGTGAGGAAAATGAGAAACTGTGATGTCTGCAGGCTGAGGAGAATGAGAAACAGCTATGCCTGGAAGCTGAGGAGAAGGAGAGGCAGAGGCAACATGAAAAGGAAATCCTGACTCTTCCCCAGAGTCATGGAGGTAATGGGGAAGGGAGTAACTGAACCCCAGAAGCAACAAAGGTCAGTAAATTTCTTCCACAATTTACAGAGGGGGATAATTTTGATAGTTTCATTCATATGTTTGAGAGGGTATGTAAACAGTATGATGGTGACTAAAAGCTCTGGGTACGGTTCCTGACCACCTTATTGCATGGTAAAGCTGTAAATATTCTATCCAAACTTTATGATCATGACTTTTTAAACTGTAATGTTGTAAAGAATTGTTTGCTGGAATTTATTAAGCTAACACATGAAGCTTATAAGAAAAAGTTTTGTGAGCATAGACGCAAGGCAGATGATAGTGTGTGTGAATATGTCGCTGAACTAAGCACTTGTTTTCATAGATGGGTGAGTGGATGTCAGGTCACCACTTTTGAAGGGCTGGCAGACCTTTTGGTGAGGGAACAAGCCCTTAGCATTTTGCTTGAGGACATGAGAATCTGGTTAGCTGATAGACAATCCTCTACTGTAGATGAGTTGGGGAAGAAGGGAGACCTATACCTAGCAAGCAGGGCATTCCTGCACAGGAAAGGGACAGCCAGTTCTGCTAATGGGTCTAAGGGAACCTATGGTGGGCAGCTCAGACTGTCCCAACAGAATCTGACAGTAGCAGAGAAAGTCACTAGTCCAGGTACATGTCCAGGACCTGGGGTTAAAAGTTTTGAATGCAACTAGTGAGGCCATGTAGCATATAGCTGTCCAAGGAGGCAAGGTGGGGAACAAGAAGTGAGGGAGCCAGTAAGTGGGAATGACAAAATGCCAATAGTAGGTTGTCTTGAGACAACAGGGGTACCAAACTACCATCCTGCAGGTGTCCTGATAGGGAAGGGTTTTGATAAGACAGTACCATGTGTTTATGCAGTTACATGCCATCAGACTTGGAGACAAACATGTGGGTCTGGTAGCCTGGGGGAGACCCAGACAGACCTCATACTTGCAGGCAGGAATGGTGAGGTGGTTACTTCAGGGAGGGAGCTACCCTGTAGCAGTGACACTGAAGGTGAGCCACAGCTGCTTGTGGGTACTGATGTTCCCTTGGATAGAGTGACTGCAAAGGTAGAGGTGATTAGTAGTACCCAGGTTGACAGTGAAGCACTACTGTCAGAGGATGCCAGACTTCTTGTGGAAGGGGAGCTGGGAAGGGTTACAAGGAGAGAGTTGAGACAGGCTCAGCTCTCAGACCCTACATTGCAAGGCCTGAGGCAGGTAGCTAGTGAGGCACCTGATTCTCAAGGGAAGGGGGATCTGTATACTGGACAAAGAGTTACTGTATAGAGAGTGGACCCCTGAGGGAGGGCTAGAAGGTCAGAGAATACAGCAGTTGGTAGTGCCTAGAGCCTACCATCTAGCACATCTAGCCATAGTCCATGATATTCCCTTTGCATGTCATATGGGCATAGAACGTACAAAGAGACGTATTCTGCAGAAATTCTATTTACTGGAATTTCCAGAGATATAACAGGGTACTGTAGGACCTGTGAGCAGTGCCAAAAGGTAGGCAAGGCAGGAGACAAGGTGAGAGCTCCTTTGATGCCTTTGCCTGTGATTGAGGAGCCATTTCACAGGGTAGCTATGGAGATTGTGGAGCCTCTGAGTAACCCAAGTTCCACAGGGAAAAAGTATATCCTAGTGCTAGTAGATTATGCTACAAGATAGCCTGAGGCAGTGGCTCTGCCCTCCATTGAGGCAGAAAAGGTGGCAAATGCTTTGTTAGAGATTTTCAGCAAGGTAAGTTTCCCAAAAGAAATACTGATTGACAGAGGTGCCAATTTCATGTCAGACCTGCTGGCTTGTCTGTGGAAGTACTGTGGGGTGAATCACCTGAAGACCACCCCTACCATCCCATACTAATGGTCTTGCTGAGAGGTTAAACTCTACAATCAAGTCCATGCTACAGACATTTGCAGACCAGTTTAAGAGGGAGTGGGACAAATATTTGCCCCATCTGTTGTTTGCTTACAGAGAGATGCCTCAGGAATCCACAAGTTTTTCACCATTTGACTTGCTGTATGGGCATAGGGTGAGGGGACCTCTAGACTTAATTTGAGATGAGTGGGAAGGTGAGTGTGAATCTCACAAGGAGTCTGTTGTGGCATATGTCCTAAACCTCAGGACAAGGCTCAGGGAACTCATGGACTTGGCCCTGGAAAACCTGGCAGAAGCCCAACTGCAAAAAAAGGTCTGGTATGACAGGAATGCTCGAGCTAGAGAGTATGCTGTAGGGCAGCAGGTAGTGGTTCTCATTCCTGTCAGATGCAACAAGCTGCAGGCAGCTTGGGAAGGATCCTACAAGGTGGTAAGGAAGGTCAGTGATGTTAACTACATGGTGGAACTGCTAGGCAGGAGGCAGGAGCACAAATTGTACCATGTTAACATGATGAAACCTTACCATGATAGGGAGGTCCTTATGCTCAGTATTTGCAGTGGATTTCAGGAGGAGTCTGAAGGAGATCTGGTGGCTGACCTCCTCAGTGAGGCTTCGACTGTCACCTCAGTGGAAGGAGTAGCAATGTCCCAGCAGCTGTCTCCTACCCAGTTTCGAGAAATCTGAGCAGTGTTACAGGAGTTTGGGGACATGTTCACTGGGAAACCAGGGTGCACCCACCTGGTGCAGCACTAGGTGGATACAGGACCCCAAAAGCCTATTAGGCAGGCCCCTTATAGGGTGCCTGAGAGAGTCAAACAGACTCTGAGGGATGAAATACAGGAAATGTTGGAACTAGGGGTAATTCAGAAGTCCAACAGTCCCTAGGTCTCCCCAGTTGTACTGGTGCCAAAGAAGGATGGCAGCACCAGGTTCTGTGTGGACAACAGGAAATTAGTCACACAAAGTCAGATGCTTACCCCATGCCTAGGACAGATAAGATCCTAGAGCAGCTGGGTGGGGCTAAGTATCTTACAACTATTGATCTTTCCAAGGGTTACTGGCAGGTACCCTTGACTCTCAGTGCTAGAGAGAGGTCAGCCTTTGTGACTCCTTTTGGCTTGTATGAGTTCATAAAGATGCCCTTTGGGATGAAAAATGCCCCAGCGACATTCCAGAGGCTTGTAGATCATATCCTAGCAGGAACAGGAGATTTTGGCCCTTGCTTACCTAGATGATATTGCCATCTATAGCTATTCCTGGCAAGAGCACCTTCAGCATGTCAGGGAGGTGCTGGGCAGACTACAGAGGGCAGGATTGACCATTAAGCCCAGCAAATGTCAGGTGGGTATGATAGAGGTCTCCTACCTGGGACATAGAGTGTGGCATGGTAAGATCAGGCCAGAACCTGCCAAAGTGGAAGCCATTCAGACATGGCCTGCACCTGTTACCAAAAAAAGCAGGTGAGGGCATTCTTAGGGACAGCAGGGTACTACAGAAAGTTTGTCCCCAGTTATAGTACCATAGCTGCTCCCCTCAAAGACCTGACAAGGAAAAACAGGCCAGATATCGTAGTGTGGACCACAGCATGTGAGCAGGCATTCCAGAAGCTTAAAGAAGCTTTAGGAGGATCATCTGTGCTAGCCAGTCCAGATTACAGCAAAGAATTTGTTGTGCAGGTGGATTCTTTGAACCATGGGGTGGGGGCTGTACTTAGCCAGATTTCTTCAGAGGGAGAAGAACACCTAGTGGTTTATCTCAGTCATAGTCTCCAACCCAGGGAGGAATCCTATGTAGCTGTAGAAAAGAAATGTCTAGCCATAGTGTGGTCACTACAGAAACATCAGCCTTATCTGTATGGAAGGAAATTCACTGTAGTTACAGATCACAATCCCCTAACATGGTTGCATCGAGCCAGCCAGCAAAATGCCAAGTTGCTAAGGTGGAGCTAGGGCTGCAAGCATATGATATGTCAGTGCAGCACAGCAGTGGGATTAGCAATTCCAATGCAGACGGACTGTTATGACAGGGAATGGGGTGAGGTATACCCAGATAGACCTAACCCTCTCAAGCAATGTTTCTCAAGGGTCACTTGAAAAACTAGCTTGAGTTCTCCAGGGGGGAGGGGGGATTGTGAAGGCTGCCAGCCTAGATAGATAGAATTTTGTAAATAATTATATGTCCTTGTAAATAGGATCCACAGGCTTGTATAACAAATGTAAGAAAACTGTGTTATGTTCTAAGCTTCAAAAATGTAACCAGAATGCACCCTGCTGGAAGAAAGCTGATAAGTAAAGGATTTTATGACTTTGTGTGATCTCAAGCTAGGAGACAGGATGTCTGCAGCTGGAAATTCTTTCTATTGTCCTAAGACAAAGATAAGTAATAGGTTTCACATGTAAAGTGTATTTTATTGCTGTAGCTTCCTGGCAGGTGCAGATTACAAAAAAATGTTAAATTTTAAGTTCTGTGAGCCTGGGAAGCTTAAGGGGAAGTGTCAAGAATGATGCAATCTGAAATGACTCAGAAGTAATGTGTATTATCAGTTTAAGGGCTATCACAGAAAGTAAGAATGGCATTTTGTATTTTGTTCTGAAACTTCAGAGCTGATAACAACTCACCAGCACTTTGCCTTGGAACTAGGACATAGATCTTAGTATTTTTCTTAGAGATAGCTAGAAATAACAAGATTAGTCTAGCTGTTTTCTATATTTATTTCAGACTAACCTACACTGTTGTTTTAAAGTATTTCCTGTAATTTAAGAACTCTCTATTGTCATTGTGTTGAATTAATGAGTATCATCTTGTGTTTTTATTATCTATTATTAAATATTTTAAACTGTTTAACTGTGGCTGTTTTGAGTAGAGATATGTAAGCCCTTAGAGTACGTGCATGCATTTGGTGATACTGTATAGGCCACTCCTAAATAGCCTTCAAGTCTCAGTCACATTTACTAATTGGATAATAATAACATTGCACAGTAGAATTGGACACCCTTTGGTAAGGGCCTTTATAGTAGCTGATAAGGGTGGTTGTTGGCAGTCAGTAGTACCTTATAGTCTGGGCAGACTGGGGCATAGCTAGTGAACCTGTGCCAGTCTTTCCCAGGGGTGTCTGTGTGTTTGTATATAAATCAAATCTCAAAGTGTGTGTGTGTGTGTGTGTGTGTGTGTGTGTGTGTGTGTGTGTGTGTGTGTGTGTGTGTGTGTGTGTGTGTGTGTGTGTGTGTGAGCTACTTGGGCAGGGACACAAAGCACTGGGTGGACAGAGAGGGTGCTGGAGGTTTTGGCTTGACTACTCAGCTGAGATCTGAACCCTATAGCTGTGTCAGTGGGGAGTCTTATTGGGGATCTGGAGAGAAAGGTAGAAACCAATCCCAGACTAACCTGTGTGCTCTTAAGGGAAATTGTACTTTACTGTGTGTGTGCTTGTTATCCTCCCAATATGGACACCCATCACTGGTGTTAGGGGTGAGGATTGAGGCTCCTTGATTACTGGGCCAGTGCACGGACATCACATGTATCTAGTGTTGTATAATTGCATGTCAAAAGATTATTTCTGTACAATTGCATGTCGATTAATGTTAATATTGTATGAGCAATTTCTCAAAGAGGGAGGATGTAGAACAGTGTGTGTGTCATGACTTTAAGAAGCATTTCCAAGTAATGCATGTGCATATACAGTAAATACCGAACACATGCAGACAGCAGTGCCATTTTGAGAGAACAGCCAGAGTGCGGGCATGTATGAGTGTGACAGTCAGTCTGTTTATAAGTTTATTTAAATTTAAGTTACAAGGCTCAATCCTGATGTGTTTGTGTATAACAAAGCTGCTTGAATATAACCCACAGCTGTTTGTTTTGTCCTGACCAGATGAGTGACATGAATAGACTTGCTTGTCCTCAGAGGCATAGTCAGCAACTACAATTTCCCTGGTGGAGACTGAGGAAGCCACCTCACATGTTTGGAACTTGCAGGATGGAGCTGGAAGAAGACAGCTTCCCTTACAGGATTGAGGGACCACCCAGGGACCACCCTCCACACTCATCCCCTTGCACATCCCCTTCCCATTTACCTTATGGTGCTGTGTGTACAGCACAGCACCATAAGGTAAATGGGAAGGGGATGTGCTGTGCACACAGCACCATAAGGTAAATGGTGCTGTGTGTACAGGCTGGTTCAAGAAGCAGAAAAAAACATCACTCCAATGGATGTCTTAATGAAGGTCCCCACAACTTGATCCTTACCCTAGTGATTAACTGATTGTCCAAGAGGGAGCTGATAATTTGCAGGCAACAGGAGTGCACAGTATAGGGGAAAAATGGAAGTTGAATGAATCAGCCTCTGGATTATGGACACATCAAAGTAAAAGCTCATACCCTTAATCCTTTGTGCTAATTGCCAAATAAAAGATTATTCCCAACAGTACAGCAGAGGATGGTTTCAATCCCTTAACTTCTGAGTTATGGGACAAGTGCGCTTCTATTACATTGTGCAGGTCTGCCACCAAGACTAAACCAATCTGTTACCTTGTGCCACTAAAAATGAAAATATGTCATGTTACACATTGCCTGTCAGCCAGAACTAACCTAACATTACCTTGCGCAGGTGTGCTGCTCAGAACAAATTAAAAATGTTGGCTTGTCTAGGCCTGCTACAAAGAATTAACCTGATATAATACCTTGCATAGGTCTGTTACCCAGGACTAAACCAAAATATTGCCTTTCACAGGTGTGTTGCCAACATAGTAAGAACCACACTTCCACTGAGTCTGTGTACCATGATTCTGTAATGCCACCAGTTTATATATACCTCACCCTAATTTCTATGATTATATTATTTATGAAATCTGATCATAATGTGGGTTACTAAATATTTTAATGGTGTTTCATTTGGTTCCAGTCTTCCGGCAGCATGTTTATTTATTTTATTATTTGTTTATTTTTACCTTTTTCTTTTTAGGGTTAAAAATGCTAATAAATCCATTTTCAATGAAGACCAAGCAGTTTGTTGTGAAATCGCTCTACGAAAGATCAAAGAAAATACGGAAGAACTGCTTGCGCTTCACCCTAAAAATGTAAGTAAAATGTAAGTGCACTGCAGAATTCCCTTCACATCAGTAGTGTGGGTTGTAGTTCCATTGTGTGTGTCACAGATGGGCCTTTTAAGGGTGAATAGGCCCTGCACCTGCAGTAAAAGACCTCACAACATTCCTTGGTGCCTGTTATTTCCCTTTAATGTCCAACATAACTGTAGTTACCTAACAATACAGACCTGCACTGTATCCTGATAATGTTAATGCAGCTCCACGTTGTGATTCTGAAACCCGTAACTGCAAGCACCAGAATTATGAAAAAAGCTTGAAAATGCAGGATAAAAGTGGATGCTGAACACCGCTGTTCTCCTTTAAAGTTGGTTTTTGCAGAAAGGCAAGTCCCCTGCACCTGCTGATGTGGGGGACAAGCCCTTCATTCCCCTTCCAAGGTCACCATACTCAGAGAAAAGGGAATATTCAGAGAAATATCCATATCAGACTTAGCACACGTAAGTCCACATTTTCAGTCAGTCATTTTTGCTATTGCAGGCTTTGCACTAAAGAGTCTCCGGATGGCAAATGTTTACCGTTAATCCCATAATTCCTACCAGTTTCGCTTTAGTCTAGGGGACCAGTATTCATTCCAATTTGTATATTACTTCTATTTGGAAGGCACGAGATACTGGGGCTTTGCCCATTAAAACTCTTCAGAAGGGGCCCTGGGGCAGCATGTGTGTTATCTAACTCAAGGATCACTTGCATAACATTAGACCTGTTAGTAACAGCCTGCATTTCATTGCTGGAAGCTGTCTTCTGAGAGACTGCTTTTCAAATCTATCTGGAAATATACAGAGCTAAGTATATTTTTTTGGTTTTAGAGTTTGTACTGTTAATTGTTGCTTATAGTTTTTCAGATCTCTGCTGAAAGTGTTTTGTCCCACCCAACCACCTTATTTCTGGCTCATAGTTTAAATTTGGTGGCTTTTGCAGTTGCTTGCCCCACTGTAGAATTTATCTGGGACACTCCCCCAGTCCCATCTCTTTACCACATTCTACCTAATAAACTCATTCTGCACTTACCACATTCTACCTAATAAACTCATTCTGCACTTACCACATTCTACCTAATAAACTCATTCTGCACTTACCACATTCTACCTAATAAACTCATTCTGCACTTGCTTTTAGTCCTTTTTAATTTAATTGCATTTTTTAAACTGTTTCAAGGCTGGCTCAAGGCTCCAGAGAGTACCCCTGTATTACCAGGCTATAATTCATACCACACCTTTCGGCCACCTAACCTGGACCGAAACACTAAAGGCAGAGGCATGTCCATATTTATTAAGGATATCCACACCTCCAGGCTAATTGCTCAGCATAATGCATCCGAGATTATCCAAGTGCAACTAACTCTGGGCAAGACCGCAATCCAAATTGTAGCTTGCTACAGAACCCCCACCATGCCCCAAGATTCCCACTCCTTATTTCTTGATACAATGGAAAATATTAGGGTACAACCTAACACCCTAATAACGGGTGATTTCAACTACCGTACCATTAACTGGGAAAACTACTCATGTACCAACTCTTGTGCTCAACGTTTTCTGGAATTCATAAATTCCAATGCCTTGGATCAACTTATCCACACCCCCACTAGGGGCAGCAATATCCTAGACCTGGTTATTACCAACATGGGCAACCAGTGCTCCACACCAGATGTCAATTCCTCATGGGTCAGACCCGACCACAAGCTAATCACCCAAAACATCCACATCCCTCCCCTACCCCCCACTAGGGAAACCACAGTAAAAAATTTCTCCAAAGCCAACTTCACGCTTCTTAAGAAAGAAGTGGCAAACTTCATGACACCCATGCTGATGAACAATAGAGGTATGACTGCTGAATCCTACACAAATGCACTTTATAAGCACTTACACGAGTGCATGGATCATGCAATCTCTAACAGAACCAAGATGCTATCCTCCAAAAAAATGAAGCCAATCTGGTGGTCCCCTGCCATAAACAAACTCTACAACAGAAGAAAGAAACTGTTGCAAAAAAGAGTAAAATCCCATGATTGGAGAAACTCCCTGGTCAGCCTCAGTAAGAATCTGAGATCCCTCATAAAATCCTCCAAAGCTAGTTATGAAAACAAAATTGCTGCTGACTCTAAAGACAACCACAAAGCATTCTATAGCTATGTCAATGGCAACACTCAGATCTGCTGAGTTACAGCACAATGACACTAAATATACAGAACCAACTGATATTGCCAACATCCTGGCAGATAGGTTCAGTGCTAACTTTACCCCCCTGTTATCCCCTAAAGGGCACATCTCTATACCAGAAGAATGCAAAGTTCCTGTAATCATGGCTGCACAGGTAAAAAACACATGATCCAAAGCCAAGAACACAGCATCCATGGGACCTGACAACATCCCAGGCTGTGTTCTACATGAACTACAGAACGAAATGGCACCCCACCTAAGTACCATGTTCAATCATAGCCTCACCTTAGGCTATGTGCCCACTGAATGGTGCACAGCGATGGCTATCCCACTCCACAAAGGGGGAGCCACCACAGACCCTGGAAACTACCACCCCATTAGCCTAACGAGCCTGGTCTGCAAGGCTATGGAACGTATCATCATGGAACTTATAAACAATGACATTGGTAATCTCCAAACTCAGGACCCCACCCAGTTCAGGTTTGTAAAAGGCAGATCATGTCTCCTAAACCTGATATACTTTTTTGAAGTAGTCACCAAAGCTATAGATGAGGGTAAGGTGGTTCACACAGCCTATCTAGATCTCACCAAGGCATTCAACACCATCCCTCACTCTGGAATTATAGACAAATTCACTAAACTAGGTATAAATCCCTATGTCACAAGATGGGTTGCCAACTGGCTCACTGACAGAACCCACACTGTGAAAGTAAAAGACTCCAAATCCAACTTCAGACCAGTGACAAGTGGAGTACCACAGGGTTCAGTCCTGGGTCCTCTCCTGTTTGGTATCTACTTCTCTGAAGTACAGGCTAACACAGAAGGTCTTTGGCTAATGAAATTCACAGATGACTGCAAACTAGGAGCCATAATCAAAACTCCAAAAGATGTGGACATCCTACAAAAGGGACTCACTGAGACAGATGATTGGTGTCAAAGCCATGGCCTCAAGCTCAATGCCAAAAAGTGCATTGTTATCCCTTTTGGTAAAAACTCTGTACCCATGAACTACCACATAGACGGTAGTCTACTTAACACTGAAAGTGTGATAAAAGACCTTGGGACACAGGTGGACAGTAGTCTCTCCTTTGATAATCACATCGCCACAGTAGTCAGGAAATCCTTCTACGTGGCATACCTCATCACAAAAGGTTTCTCATCCAGGAAAAAAGAGGTCATTGTTCCCCTCTACTCATCACTCATTAGACCCATTATAGAGTACAGTGCCCCTTTTGGTAAGTACCTCACAAGACATCTACAACAACTGGAAAAGCCACAGAAATACCTCACAAAGAGGATTACCAGCCTCAAACAGATGCCCTACGCAGACCGTCTCAAAAAACACCAGCTTTACTCCGTAGCATATCGCCTACTCCGAGGTGATCTCTGCCTAACATATAAAGCTATGTCAAACCCAGAGCTATTGGACATGCTACACCTAAAGAAATCCCAATCCCTCCGAGCTACATGCTCTAGGGACCTAAACCTTGTCACCACAATAAACAGGACATGCTGGAGGGATAGATTCCTGTCCCAGAGACTTCCCATCCTCTGGAACAGGCTACCCATCTATGTCAAGCAAAGTTCTTGATTAGCACTCTTCAATAAAAATCTTGATGAGTGGATGGGAAATAGGAAATACACCCTGGGGATCACTTCTATGTCTCTGCTCAACAGTGGCACAGGAAAATAACTTTCTTGGGTGGCATAAGCCAGGGAACCATGTTGGCTCAGCTTACGTAGGCCCTTGGGCCAATAGCCTAGTACCTACCTATGAACCTATGAACCTATGGAGGTGCAGTTATTGCAGCAGCTGCCCTGGGTCCTTATTAGGAGTACAAGGCCCAATACTGCACATCTTACCACTGAGAAATTAAAAAAGGATAATAATGCAGAGCAGGGGGGCTGTTACACTGAAGTATCCTAGCATCCCCTGATGGGGGGAGGCTGAACTTCCACAGCTCTGTTACTTATACACCTGCTAATTCCAAGATCATTGTACTTTGGAGTAGGGAGAATTCTCCAAGATACTACAAATTTCAACATCGTATACCCCTCCCTACTAATTTGTACTTAACATTCTACACCAAGAATTCTAGTTACAGACCTGTAAATTTCAATGGGCACCCATGCTCCCTCACCCATGCTTGCACACCCAAGCTCCTACACCCATGCTCTCTCACAATGCCTGGTTCTCTGGTTCAGTTCCCGACTGCAGTGCCTTTTATACAGAGTCTGCATGCCCCCCCCCCCTCCAATGTGTCCATGTGGATTTTCACTGAGATCTCAAGTTTATGCTCACATTCTTATGACAAGCCAGTAAGTGAACTGATGATATTATGAATTGTCTATAAATGTATGTGAGTGTGTGTGTGTGTGTGTGTGTGTGTGTGTGTGTGTGTGTGTGTGTGTGTGTGTGTGTGTGTGTACATGCATGTATGCATCCTGCAATGGGCTAGAGTCTCATCCAGGTTTCTCTGTCTTATACACAAATTCCTCACAACCCTGAAAAAGATAACATTTGGCCGTAGAGAATGAATTAATAAACAGGTGATCTAAATTGCTGTGGTAACTGGTATATCAAGGAATACAAGTTCTATCAGTGTCAGCTCAAGAAGACAGACACCTGACATTTCTCTAACACCAGCCTTTGTTGCTTTATGTTTATATTAAGTAATATGGGTTACCATGACATTCTGTGCACTTCCTTATCCACTCTGGTAGTGGTCATATGACCACGACATTCTGTGCACTTCCTTATCCACTCTGGTAGTGGTCATATGACCACGACAATCTGTGCACTTCCTTATCCACTCTGGTAGTGGTCATATGACCATGGCATTCTGTGCATTTCCTTATCCTCTCTGGTAGTGATCATATGACCATGACATTCTGTGCATTTCCTTATCCACTATGTTAGTGGTCACATGACCATGGCATTCTGTGCACTTCCTTATCCTCTCTGGTAGTGGTCATATGACCATGGCATACTGTGCATTTCCTTATCAGAAGTCATATGACCATGGCATACTGTGCATTTCCTTATCCACTCTGGTAGTGGTCATATGACCATGGCATTCTGTGCACTTCCTTATCCTCTCTGGTAGTGGTCATATGACCATGGCATTCTATGCATTTCCTAATCCTCTCTGGTAGTGGTCATATGACCATGGCATTCTGTGCATTTCCTAATCCTCTCTGGTAGTAGTCATATGACCATGGCATACTGTGCATTTCCTTATCCACTATGGTAGTGGTCATATGACCATGGCATTCTGTGCACTTCCTTATCCACTCTGGTAGTAGTCATATGACCATGGCATTCTGTGCACTTCCTTATCCACTCTGGTAGTAGTCATATGACCATGGCATACTGTGAATTTCCTTATCCACTATGGTAGTGGTCATATGACCATGGCATTCTGTGCATTTCCTTATCCTCTCTTGTAGTAGTCATATGATCATGGCATTCTGTGCATTTCCTTATCCTCTCTGGTAGTGGTCATATGACCATGGCATACTGTGCATTTCCTTATCCACTCTGGTAGTAGTCATATGAACATGACATACTGTGCATTTCCTAATCCTCTCTGGTAGTGGTGATATGACCATGGCATTCTGTGCATTCCCTAATCCTCTCTGGTAGTAGTCATATGACCATGGCATTCTGTGCATTTTCTTATCCTCTCTGGTAGTGGTCATATGACCATGGTATTCTGTGCACTTCCTTATCCACTCTGGTAGTGGTCATATGACCATGGCATTCTGTGCACTTCCTTATCCACTCTGGTAGTGGCCATATGACCATGGCATACTGTGCATTTCCTTATACTCTCTGGTAGTGGTCATATGACCATGGCATACTGTGCATTTCCTTATCAGAAGTCATATGACCATGGCATTCTGTGCATTTCCTTATCCTCTCTGGTAGTAGTAATATGACCATGGCATTCTGTGCATTTCCTTATCCTCTCTGGTAGTGGTCATATGACCATGGCATATTGTGCATTTCCTTATACTCTCTGGTAGTAGTCATATGACCATGGCATTCTGTGCACTTCATTATCCACTCTGGTAGTGGTCATATGACCATGGCATACTGTGCATTTCCTTATACTCTCTGGTAGTGGTCATATGACCATGGCATACCGTGCATTTCCTTATCAGAAGTCATATGACCACGACATTCTGTGCACTTCCTTATCAACTCTGGTAGTAGTCATATGACCATGGCATTCTGTGCATTTCCTTATCCACTCTGGTAGTAGTCATATGACCATGGCATACTATGCATTTCCTAATCCTCTCTGGTAGTGGTCATATGACCATGGCATTCTGTGCATTTCCTAATCCTCTCTGGTAGTAGTCATATGACCATGGCATACTGTGCATTTCCTAATCCTCTCTGGTAGTGGTCATATGACCATGGCATTCTGTGCATTTCCTAATCCTCTCTGGTAGTAGTCATATGACCATGGCATTCTGTATGACCATGACATTCTGTGCATTTCCTTATCCACTCTGGTAGTAGTCATATGACCATGGCATACTGTGCATTTCCTAATCTTCTCTGGTAGTGGTCATATGACCTTGGCATTCTGTGCATTTCCTAATCCTCTCTGGTAGTAGTCATATGACCATGGCATTCTGTGCATTTCCTTATCCACTATGGTAGTGGTCATATGACCATGGCATAATGTGCATTTCCTTATACTCTCTGGTAGTGGTCATATGACCATGGCATTCTGTGCATTTCCTTATCCACTGTGGTAGTGGTCATATGACCATGGCATTCTGTGCATTTCCTTATCCTCTCTGGTAGTAGTCATATGACCATGACATTCTGTGCACTTCCTTATCCACTCTGGTAGTAGCCATATGACCATGGCATTCTGTGCATTTCCTTATCTACTCTGGTAGTAGTCATATGACCATGGCATTCTGTGCATTTCCTTATCCACTCTGGTAGTGGTCATATGACCATGGCATTCTGTGCATTTCCTAATCCTCTCTGGTAGTGGTCATATGACCATGGCATACTGTGCATTTCCTAATCCTCTCTAGTAGTAGTCATATGACCATGGCATTCTGTGCATTTCCTTATCCACTCTGGTAGTAGTCATATGACCATGGCATTCTCTGCACTTCCTTATCCACCCTGGTAGTGGTCATATGACCATGGCATACTGTGCATTTCCTTACCTACTCTGGTAGTGGTCATATGACCATGGCATTCTGTGCATTTCCTAATCCTCTCTGGTAGTAGTCATATGACCATGGCATACTGTGCATTTCCTTATCCACTATGGTAGTGGTCATATGACCATGGCATTCTGTGCATTTCCTTATCCACTCTGGTAGTAGTCATATGACCATGGCATTCTCTGCACTCCCTTATCCACTCTGGTAGTGGTCATATGACCATGGCATACTGTGCACTTCCTTATCCACTCTGGTAGTGGTCATATGACCATGACATTCTGTGCACTTCCTTATCCACTCTGGTAGTGGTCATATGACCATGGCATTCTGTGCATTTCCTTATCCCTCTGGTATTGGTCATATGACCATGGCATTCTGTGCATTTCCTTATCCACTATGGTAGTTGTCATATGACCATGACATTCTGTGCACTTCCTTATCCTCTCTGGTAGTGGTCATATGACCATGGCATACTGTGCATTTCCTTATCAGAAGTCATATGACCATGGCATACTGTGCATTTCTTAATGCTCTCTGGTAGTAGTCATATGACCATGGCATTCTGTGCATTTCCTAATCCTCTCTGGTAGTAGTCATATGACCATGGCATACTGTGCATTTCCTTATCCACTATGTGACCACTACCAGAGAGGATAAGGAAAAGCACAGAATGCCATGGTCATATGACTAGAGAGGATGACAGAATGCCATGGTCATATGACTATAGAGTGCACAGAATGCCATGGTCATATGACCACTACCAGAGTGGATAAGGAAGTGCACAGGATTTCCTAATCCTCTCTGGTAGTAGTCATATGACCATGGCATTCTGTGCATTTCCTAATCCTCTCTGGTAGTAGGCATATGACCATGGCATACTGTGCATTTCCTTATCCACTATGGTAGTGGTCATATGACCATGGCATTCTGTGCATTTCCTTATCCACTCTGGTAGTAGTCATATGACCATGGCATTCTGTGCACTTCCTTATCCACTCTGGTAGTGGTCATATGACCATGGCATACTGTGCACTTCCTTATCCACTCTGGTAGTGGTCATATGACCACGACATTCTGTGCACTTCCTTATCCACTCTGGTAGTGGTCATATGACCATGGCATACTGTGCACATCCTTATCCATTCTGGTAGTGGTCATATGACCACGACATTCTGTGCACTTCCTTATCCTCTCTGGTAGTGGTCATATGAACATGTCATACTGTGCATTTCCTTATTAGAAGTCATATGACCATGGCATACTGTGCATTTCCTTATCCACTCTGGTAGTGGTCATATGACCATAGCATTCTGTGCACTTTCTTATCCTCTCTGGTAGTGGTCATATGACCATGGCATTCTGTGCATTTCCTAATCCTCTCTGGTAGTGGTCATATGACCATGGCATTCTGTGCATTTTCTAATCCTCTCTGGTAGTAGTCATATGACCATGGCATACTGTGCATTTCCTTATCCACTATGGTAGTGGTCATATGACCATGGCATTCTGTGCACTTCCTTATCCACTCTGGTAGTAGTCATATGACCATGGCATTCTGTGCACTTCCTTATCCACTCTGGTAGTAGTCATATGACCATGGCATACTGTGCATTTTCTTATCCACTATGGTAGTGGTCATATGACCATGGCATTCTGTGCATTTCCTTATCCACTCTGGTAGTGGTCATATGACCATGGCATTCTGTGCACTTCCTTATCCACTCTGGTAGTGGTCATATGACCATGGCATACTGTGCATTTCCTTATCAGAAGTCATATGACCATGGCATTCTGTGCATTTCCTTATCCTCTCTGGTACTAGTCATATGACCATGGCATTCTGTGCTTTTCCTTATCCTCTCTGGTAGTGGTCATATGACCATGGCATACTGTGCATTTCCTTATCCACTCTGGTAGTAGTCATATGACCATGGCATACTGTGCATTTCCTAATCCTCTCTGGTAGTGGTCATATGACCATGGCATTCTGTGCATTTCCTAATCCTCTCTGGTAGTAGTCATATGACCATGGCATTCTGCTCATTTCCTTATCCTCTCTGGTAGTGGTCATATGACCATGGCATTCTGTGCACTTCCTTATCCACTCTGGTAGTGGTCATATGACCATGGCATACTGTGCATTTCCTTATACTCTCTGGTAGTGGTCATATGACCATGGTATACTGTGCATTTCCTTATCAGAAGTCATATGACCATGGCATTCTATGCATTTCCTTATCCTCTCTGGTAATAGTCATATGACCATGGCATTCTGTGCATTTCCTTATCCTCTCTGGTAGTGGTCATATGACCATGGCATTCTGTGCACTTCCTTATCCACTCTGGTAGTGGTCATATGACCATGGCATACTGTGCATTTCCTAATCCTCTCTGGTAGTGGTCATATGACCATGGCATTCTGTGCATTTCCTAATCCTCTTTGGTAGTAGTCATATGACCATGGCATTCTGTGCATTTCCTAATCCTCTCTGGTAGTAGTCATATGACCATGGCATACTGTGCATTTCCTAATCCTCTCTGGTAGTGGTCATATGACCATGGTATACTGTGCATTTCCTTATCAGAAGTCATATGACCATGGCATTCTGTGCTTTTCCTTATCCTCTCTGGTAGTGGTCATATGACCATGACATTCTGTGCACTTCCTTATCCACTCTGGTAGTGGTCATATGACCATGGCATTCTGTGCATTTCCTTATCCCCTCTGGTATTGGTCATATGACCATGGCATTCTGTGCATTTCCTTATCCACTATGGTAGTTGTCATATGACCATGACATTCTGTGCACTTCCTTATCCTCTCTGGTAGTGGTCATATGACCATGGCATACTGTGCATTTCCTTATCAGAAGTCATATGACCATGGCATACTGTGCATTTCTTAATGCTCTCTGGTAGTAGTCATATGACCATGGCATTCTGTGCATTTCCTAATCCTCTCTGGTAGTAGTCATATGACCATGGCATACTGTGCATTTCCTTATCCACTATGTGACCACTACCAGAGAGGATAAGGAAAAGCACAGAATGCCATGGTCATATGACTAGTACCAGAGAGGATAAGGAAATGCACAGAATGCCATGGTCATATGACCACTACCAGAGTGGATAAGGAAGTGCACAGGATTTCCTAATCCTCTCTGGTAGTAGTCATATGACCATGGCATTCTGTGCATTTCCTAATCCTCTCTGGTAGTAGGCATATGACCATGGCATACTGTGCATTTCCTTATCCACTATGGTAGTGGTCATATGACCATGGCATTCTGTGCATTTCCTTATCCACTCTGGTAGTAGTCATATGACCATGGCATTCTGTGCACTTCCTTATCCACTCTGGTAGTGGTCATATGACCATGGCATACTGTGCACTTCCTTATCCACTCTGGTAGTGGTCATATGACCACGACATTCTGTGCACTTCCTTATCCACTCTGGTAGTGGTCATATGACCATGGCATACTGTGCACATCCTTATCCATTCTGGTAGTGGTCATATGACCACGACATTCTGTGCACTTCCTTATCCTCTCTGGTAGTGGTCATATGAACATGTCATACTGTGCATTTCCTTATTAGAAGTCATATGACCATGGCATACTGTGCATTTCCTTATCCACTCTGGTAGTGGTCATATGACCATAGCATTCTGTGCACTTTCTTATCCTCTCTGGTAGTGGTCATATGACCATGGCATTCTGTGCATTTCCTAATCCTCTCTGGTAGTGGTCATATGACCATGGCATTCTGTGCATTTTCTAATCCTCTCTGGTAGTAGTCATATGACCATGGCATACTGTGCATTTCCTTATCCACTATGGTAGTGGTCATATGACCATGGCATTCTGTGCACTTCCTTATCCACTCTGGTAGTAGTCATATGACCATGGCATTCTGTGCACTTCCTTATCCACTCTGGTAGTAGTCATATGACCATGGCATACTGTGCATTTTCTTATCCACTATGGTAGTGGTCATATGACCATGGCATTCTGTGCATTTCCTTATCCACTCTGGTAGTGGTCATATGACCATGGCATTCTGTGCACTTCCTTATCCACTCTGGTAGTGGTCATATGACCATGGCATACTGTGCATTTCCTTATCAGAAGTCATATGACCATGGCATTCTGTGCATTTCCTTATCCTCTCTGGTACTAGTCATATGACCATGGCATTCTGTGCTTTTCCTTATCCTCTCTGGTAGTGGTCATATGACCATGGCATACTGTGCATTTCCTTATCCACTCTGGTAGTAGTCATATGACCATGGCATACTGTGCATTTCCTAATCCTCTCTGGTAGTGGTCATATGACCATGGCATTCTGTGCATTTCCTAATCCTCTCTGGTAGTAGTCATATGACCATGGCATTCTGCTCATTTCCTTATCCTCTCTGGTAGTGGTCATATGACCATGGCATTCTGTGCACTTCCTTATCCACTCTGGTAGTGGTCATATGACCATGGCATACTGTGCATTTCCTTATACTCTCTGGTAGTGGTCATATGACCATGGTATACTGTGCATTTCCTTATCAGAAGTCATATGACCATGGCATTCTATGCATTTCCTTATCCTCTCTGGTAATAGTCATATGACCATGGCATTCTGTGCATTTCCTTATCCTCTCTGGTAGTGGTCATATGACCATGGCATTCTGTGCACTTCCTTATCCACTCTGGTAGTGGTCATATGACCATGGCATACTGTGCATTTCCTAATCCTCTCTGGTAGTGGTCATATGACCATGGCATTCTGTGCATTTCCTAATCCTCTTTGGTAGTAGTCATATGACCATGGCATTCTGTGCATTTCCTAATCCTCTCTGGTAGTAGTCATATGACCATGGCATACTGTGCATTTCCTAATCCTCTCTGGTAGTGGTCATATGACCATGGTATACTGTGCATTTCCTTATCAGAAGTCATATGACCATGGCATTCTGTGCATTTCCTTATCCTCTCTGGTAGTAGTCATATGACCATGGCATTCTGTGCATTTCTTTATCCTCTCTGGTAGTGGTCATATGACCATGGCATTCTGTGCACTTCCTTATCCACTCTGGTAGTGGTCATATGACCATGGCATTCTGTGCACTTCCTTATACTCTCTGGTAGTGGTCATATGACCATGGCATACTGTGCATTTCCTTATACTCTCTGGTAGTGGTCATATGACCATGGCATACTGTGCATTTCCTTATCAGAAGTCATATGACCATGACATTCTGTGCACTTCCTTATCCACTCTGGTAGTAGTCATATGACCATGGCATTTGTGCATTTCCTTATCCACTCTGGTAGTAGTCATATGACCATGGCATACTGTGCATTTCCTAATCCTCTCTGGTAGTGGTCATATGACCATGGCATTCTGTGCATTTCCTAATCCTCTCTGGTAGTAGTCATATGACCATGGCATACTGTGCATTTCCTAACCCTCTCTGGTAGTGGTCATATGACCATGGCATTCTGTGCATTTCCTAATCCTCTCTGGTAGTAGTCATATGACCATGGCATACTGTGCATTTCCTTATCCACTCTGGTAGTAGTCATATGACCATGGCATACTGTGCATTTCCTAATCCTCCCTGGTAGTGGTCATATGACCATGGCATTCTGTGCATTTCCTAATCCTCTCTGGTAGTAGTCATATGACCATGGCATTCTGTGCATTTCCTTATCCACTATGGTAGTGGTCATATGACCATGGCATACTGTGCATTTCCTTAAACTCTCTGGTAGTGGTCATATGACCATGGCATACTGTGCATTTCCTTATCAGAAGTCATATGACCATGGCATTCTGTGTACTTCCTTGTCCACTCTGGTAGTGGTCATATGACCATGGCATTCTGTGCATTTCCTTATCCTCTCTGGTAGTAGTCATATGACCACGACATTCTGTGCACTTCCTTATCCACTGTGGTAGTAGGCATATGACCATGGCATTCTGTGCATTTCCTTATCCACTCTGGTAGTAGTCATATGACCATGGCATTCTGTGCATTTCCTTATCCACTCTGGTAGTGGTCATATGACCATGGCATTCTGTGCATTTCCTAATCCTCTCTGGTAGTGGTCATATGACCATGGCATACTGTGCATTTCCTAATCCTCTCTGGTAGTAGTCATATGACCATGGCATTCTGTGCATTTCCTTATCCACTCTGGTAGTAGTCATATGACCATGGCATTCTGTGCATTTCCTTATCCACTCTGGTAGTGGTCATATGACCATGGCATACTGTGCATTTCCTTACCTACTCTGGTAGTGGTCATATGACCATGGCATTCTGTGCATTTCCTAATCCTCTCTGGTAGTAGTCATGTGACCATGGCATACTGTGCATTTCCTTATCCACTATGGTAGTGGTCATATGACCATGGCATTCTGTGCATTTCCTTATCCACTCTGGTAGTGGTCATATGACCATGGCATTCTGTGCACTTCCTTATTCACTCTGGTAGTGGTCATATGACCATGGCATACTGTGTATTTCCTAATCCTTTCTGGTAGTGGTCATATGACCATGGCATTCTGTGCATTTCCTAATCCTCTCTGGTAGTAGTCATATGACCATGGCATTCTGTGCATTTCTTTATCCTCTCTGGTAGTAGTCATATGACCATGGCATTCTGTGCACTTCCTTATCCACTCTGGTAGTGGTCATATGACCATGGCATTCTGTGCACTTTCTTATCGACTCTGGTAGTGGTCATATGACCATGGCATACTGTGCATTTCGTTATACTCTCTGGTAGTGGTCATATGACCATGGCATACTGTGCATTTCCTTATCAGAAGTCATATGACCATGGCATTCTGTGCATTTCCTTATCCTCTCTGGTAGTAGTCATATGACCATGGCATTCTGTGCATTTCCTTATCCTCTCTGGTAGTGGTCATATGACCATGGCATTCTGTGCACTTCCTTATCCACTCTGGTAGTGGTCATATGACCATGGCATTCTGTGCACTTCCTTATCCACTCTGGTAGTGGTCATATGACCATGGCATACTGTGCATTTCCTTATACTCTCTGGTAGTGGTCATATGACCATGGCATACTGTGCATTTCCTTATCAGAAGTCATATGACCATGACATTCTGTGCACTTCCTTATCCACTCTGGTAGTAGTCATATGACCATGGCATTCTGTGCATTTCCTTATCCACTCTGGTAGTAGTCATATGACCATGGCATTCTGTGCACTTCCTTATCCACTCTGGTAGTAGTCATATGACCATGGCATACTGTGCATTTTCTTATCCACTATGGTAGTGGTCATATGACCATGGCATTCTGTGCATTTCCTTATCCACTCTGGTAGTGGTCATATGACCATGGCATTCTGTGCACTTCCTTATCCACTCTGGTAGTGGTCATATGACCATGGCATACTGTGCATTTCCTTATCAGAAGTCATATGACCATGGCATTCTGTGCATTTCCTTATCCTCTCTGGTACTAGTCATATGACCATGGCATTCTGTGCTTTTCCTTATCCTCTCTGGTAGTGGTCATATGACCATGGCATACTGTGCATTTCCTTATCCACTCTGGTAGTAGTCATATGACCATGGCATACTGTGCATTTCCTAATCCTCTCTGGTAGTGGTCATATGACCATGGCATTCTGTGCATTTCCTAATCCTCTCTGGTAGTAGTCATATGACCATGGCATTCTGCTCATTTCCTTATCCTCTCTGGTAGTGGTCATATGACCATGGCATTCTGTGCACTTCCTTATCCACTCTGGTAGTGGTCATATGACCATGGCATACTGTGCATTTCCTTATACTCTCTGGTAGTGGTCATATGACCATGGTATACTGTGCATTTCCTTATCAGAAGTCATATGACCATGGCATTCTATGCATTTCCTTATCCTCTCTGGTAATAGTCATATGACCATGGCATTCTGTGCATTTCCTTATCCTCTCTGGTAGTGGTCATATGACCATGGCATTCTGTGCACTTCCTTATCCACTCTGGTAGTGGTCATATGACCATGGCATACTGTGCATTTCCTAATCCTCTCTGGTAGTGGTCATATGACCATGGCATTCTGTGCATTTCCTAATCCTCTTTGGTAGTAGTCATATGACCATGGCATTCTGTGCATTTCCTAATCCTCTCTGGTAGTAGTCATATGACCATGGCATACTGTGCATTTCCTAATCCTCTCTGGTAGTGGTCATATGACCATGGTATACTGTGCATTTCCTTATCAGAAGTCATATGACCATGGCATTCTGTGCATTTCCTTATCCTCTCTGGTAGTGGTCATATGACCATGACATTCTGTGCACTTCCTTATCCACTCTGGTAGTGGTCATATGACCATGGCATTCTGTGCATTTCCTTATCCCCTCTGGTATTGGTCATATGACCATGGCATTCTGTGCATTTCCTTATCCACTATGGTAGTTGTCATATGACCATGACATTCTGTGCACTTCCTTATCCTCTCTGGTAGTGGTCATATGACCATGGCATACTGTGCATTTCCTTATCAGAAGTCATATGACCATGGCAAACTGTGCATTTCTTAATGCTCTCTGGTAGTAGTCATATGACCATGGCATTCTGTGCATTTCCTAATCCTCTCTGGTAGTAGTCATATGACCATGGCATACTGTGCATTTCCTTATCACTGTGACCACTACCAGAGAGGATAAGGAAAAGCAGAATGCCATGGTCATATGAAGAGGATAAGGAATGCCATGGTCATATGACCACTACCAGAGTGGATAAGGAAGTGCACAGAATGTCATGGTGATATGACCACTAGAGTGATAAGGAAGTGCACAGGATTCTAATCCTCTCTGGTAGTAGTCATATGACCATGGCATTCTGTGCATTTCCTAATCCTCTCTGGTAGTAGGCATATGACCATGGCATACTGTGCATTTCCTTATCCACTATGGTAGTGGTCATATGACCATGGCATTCTGTGCATTTCCTTATCCACTCTGGTAGTAGTCATATGACCATGGCATTCTGTGCACTTCCTTATCCACTCTGGTAGTGGTCATATGACCATGGCATACTGTGCACTTCCTTATCCACTCTGGTAGTGGTCATATGACCACGACATTCTGTGCACTTCCTTATCCACTCTGGTAGTGGTCATATGACCATGGCATACTGTGCACATCCTTATCCATTCTGGTAGTGGTCATATGACCACGACATTCTGTGCACTTCCTTATCCTCTCTGGTAGTGGTCATATGAACATGTCATACTGTGCATTTCCTTATTAGAAGTCATATGACCATGGCATACTGTGCATTTCTTATCCACTCTGGTAGTGGTCATATGACCATAGCATTCTGTGCACTTTCTTATCCTCTCTGGTAGTGGTCATATGACCATGGCATTCTGTGCATTTCCTAATCCTCTCTGGTAGTGGTCATATGACCATGGCATTCTGTGCATTTTCTAATCCTCTCTGGTAGTAGTCATATGACCATGGCATACTGTGCATTTCCTTATCCACTATGGTAGTGGTCATATGACCATGGCATTCTGTGCACTTCCTTATCCACTCTGGTAGTAGTCATATGACCATGGCATTCTGTGCACTTCCTTATCCACTCTGGTAGTAGTCATATGACCATGGCATACTGTGCATTTTCTTATCCACTATGGTAGTGGTCATATGACCATGGCATTCTGTGCATTTCCTTATCCACTCTGGTAGTGGTCATATGACCATGGCATTCTGTGCACTTCCTTATCCACTCTGGTAGTGGTCATATGACCATGGCATACTGTGCATTTCCTTATCAGAAGTCATATGACCATGGCATTCTGTGCATTTCCTTATCCTCTCTGGTACTAGTCATATGACCATGGCATTCTGTGCTTTTCCTTATCCTCTCTGGTAGTGGTCATATGACCATGGCATACTGTGCATTTCCTTATCCACTCTGGTAGTAGTCATATGACCATGGCATACTGTGCATTTCTAAGCCTCTCTGGTAGTGGTCATATGACCATGGCATTCTGTGCATTTCCTAATCCTCTCTGGTAGTAGTCATATGACCATGGCATTCTGCTCATTTCCTTATCCTCTCTGGTAGTGGTCATATGACCATGGCATTCTGTGCACTTCCTTATCCACTCTGGTAGTGGTCATATGACCATGGCATACTGTGCATTTCCTTATACTCTCTGGTAGTGGTCATATGACCATGGTATACTGTGCATTTCCTTATCAGAAGTCATATGACCATGGCATTCTATGCATTTCCTTATCCTCTCTGGTAATAGTCATATGACCATGGCATTCTGTGCATTTCCTTATCCTCTCTGGTAGTGGTCATATGACCATGGCATTCTGTGCACTTCCTTATCCACTCTGGTAGTGGTCATATGACCATGGCATACTGTGCATTTCCTAATCCTCTCTGGTAGTGGTCATATGACCATGGCATTCTGTGCATTTCTAATCCTCTTTGGTAGTAGTCATATGACCATGGCATTCTGTGCATTTCCTAATCCTCTCTGGTAGTAGTCATATGACCATGGCATACTGTGCATTTCCTAATCCTCTCTGGTAGTGGTCATATGACCATGGTATACTGTGCATTTCCTTATCAGAAGTCATATGACCATGGCATTCTGTGCATTTCCTTATCCTCTCTGGTAGTAGTCATATGACCATGGCATTCTGTGCATTTCTTTATCCTCTCTGGTAGTGGTCATATGACCATGGCATTCTGTGCACTTCCTTATCCACTCAGGTAGTGGTCATATGACCATGGCATTCTGTGCACTTCCTTATACTCTCTGGTAGTGGTCATATGACCATGGCATACTGTGCATTTCCTTATACTCTCTGGTAGTGGTCATATGACCATGGCATACTGTGCATTTCCTTATCAGAAGTCATATGACCATGACATTCTGTGCACTTCCTTATCCACTCTGGTAGTAGTCATATGACCATGGCATTTTGTGCATTTCCTTATCCACTCTGGTAGTAGTCATATGACCATGGCATACTGTGCATTTCCTAATCCTCTCTGGTAGTGGTCATATGACCATGGCATTCTGTGCATTTCCTAATCCTCTCTGGTAGTAGTCATATGACCATGGCATACTGTGCATTTCCTAACCCTCTCTGGTAGTGGTCATATGACCATGGCATTCTGTGCATTTCCTAATCCTCTCTGGTAGTAGTCATATGACCATGGCATACTGTGCATTTCCTTATCCACTCTGGTAGTAGTCATATGACCATGGCATACTGTGCATTTCCTAATCCTCCCTGGTAGTGGTCATATGACCATGGCATTCTGTGCATTTCCTAATCCTCTCTGGTAGTAGTCATATGACCATGGCATTCTGTGCATTTCCTTATCCACTATGGTAGTGGTCATATGACCATGGCATACTGTGCATTTCCTTAAACTCTCTGGTAGTGGTCATATGACCATGGCATACTGTGCATTTCCTTATCAGAAGTCATATGACCATGGCATTCTGTGTACTTCCTTGTCCACTCTGGTAGTGGTCATATGACCATGGCATTCTGTGCATTTCCTTATCCTCTCTGGTAGTAGTCATATGACCACGACATTCTGTGCACTTCCTTATCCACTGTGGTAGTAGGCATATGACCATGGCATTCTGTGCATTTCCTTATCCACTCTGGTAGTAGTCATATGACCATGGCATTCTGTGCATTTCCTTATCCACTCTGGTAGTGGTCATATGACCATGGCATTCTGTGCATTTCCTAATCCTCTCTGGTAGTGGTCATATGACCATGGCATACTGTGCATTTCCTAATCCTCTCTGGTAGTAGTCATATGACCATGGCATTCTGTGCATTTCCTTATCCACTCTGGTAGTAGTCATATGACCATGGCATTCTGTGCATTTCCTTATCCACTCTGGTAGTGGTCATATGACCATGGCATACTGTGCATTTCCTTACCTACTCTGGTAGTGGTCATATGACCATGGCATTCTGTGCATTTCCTAATCCTCTCTGGTAGTAGTCATGTGACCATGGCATACTGTGCATTTCCTTATCCACTATGGTAGTGGTCATATGACCATGGCATTCTGTGCATTTCCTTATCCACTCTGGTAGTGGTCATATGACCATGGCATTCTGTGCACTTCCTTATTCACTCTGGTAGTGGTCATATGACCATGGCATACTGTGTGTTTCCTAATCCTTTCTGGTAGTGGTCATATGACCATGGCATTCTGTGCATTTCCTAATCCTCTCTGGTAGTAGTCATATGACCATGGCATTCTGTGCATTTCTTTATCCTCTCTGGTAGTAGTCATATGACCATGGCATTCTGTGCACTTCCTTATCCACTCTGGTAGTGGTCATATGACCATGGCATTCTGTGCACTTCCTTATCGACTCTGGTAGTGGTCATATGACCATGGCATACTGTGCATTTCCTTATACTCTCTGGTAGTGGTCATATGACCATGGCATACTGTGCATTTCCTTATCAGAAGTCATATGACCATGGCATTCTGTGCATTTCCTTATCCTCTCTGGTAGTAGTCATATGACCATGGCATTCTGTGCATTTCCTTATCCTCTCTGGTAGTGGTCATATGACCATGGCATTCTGTGCACTTCCTTATCCACTCTGGTAGTGGTCATATGACCATGGCATTCTGTGCACTTCCTTATCCACTCTGGTAGTGGTCATATGACCATGGCATACTGTGCATTTCCTTATACTCTCTGGTAGTGGTCATATGACCATGGCATACTGTGCATTTCCTTATCAGAAGTCATATGACCATGACATTCTGTGCACTTCCTTATCCACTCTGGTAGTAGTCATATGACCATGGCATTCTGTGCATTTCCTTATCCACTCTGGTAGTAGTCATATGACCATGGCATACTGTGCATTTCCTAATCCTCTCTGGTAGTAGTCATATGACCATGGCATACTGTGCATTTCCTAATCCTCTCTGGTAGTGGTCATATGACCATGGCATTCTGTGCATTTCCTAATACTCTCTGGTAGTAGTCATATGACCATGGCATTCTGTGCATTTCCTTATCCACTATGGTAGTGGTCATATGACCATGGCATACTGTGCATTTCCTTATACTCTCTGGTAGTGGTCATATGACCATGGCATACTGTGCATTTCCTTATCAGAAGTCATATTACCATGGCATTCTGTGCACTTCCTTATCCACTCTGCTAGTGGTCATATGACCATGGCATTCTGTGCATTTCCTTATCCTCTCTGGTAGTAGTCATATGACCACGACATTCTGTGCACTTCCTTATCCACTCTGGTAGTAGTCATATGACCATGGCGTTCTGTGCATTTCCTTATCCACTCTAGTAGTAGTCATATGACCATGGCATTCTGTGCATTTCCTTATCCACTCTGGTAGTAGTCATATGACCATGGAATTCTGTGCATTTCCTAATCCTCTCTGGTAGTGGTCATATGACCATGGCATACTGTGCATTTCCTAATCCTCTCTGGTAGTAGTCATATGACCATGGCATTCTGTGCATTTCCTTATCCACTCTGGTAGTGGTCATATGACCATGGCATACTGTGCATTTCCTTACCTACTCTGGTAGTGGTCATATGACCATGGCATATTGTGCATTTCCTTATCCTCTCTGGTAGTAGTCATATGATTATGCTTATCCAGTCTTTCTTCCTGCTAGGTTTATTATGGAATTAATAAGTAAGGACATAGTTAACCTAAACACCAGAACGACACATGGTGGCAAAACTTCAAAAAGAATGCAAGGGACACCACCAAGTGTATTGAACCAAACATGAAGTTTAATGCACTAACACACGCAATAAAATGAGCTGAGCATGGTGATGAAATCAAAATACAAACATTTAAAAAACATGCTTTCGTCCTTTATAACTCCCCTCATGGACTTCATCAGAACTAATTACAAGGAGTATGTAGTGATGAAATAACCTCTTCTGTTGCATGTTAAAAGTCACATGATAAGAGAAAAGTTATTAAAAAGCATATTAAAAACATATTGAAACCCATTTAATAAATATGAAATATAAACAAGTTGTTAATCACATTACTGTATAAACAACCATTTGAAACCCCAAATGCTAAAGTAATTGATATTAAAAAATTATAGCCTACAAACTCTTGACCCAAGCCACTTTAGATTTATTAAGGGATAATCCTGCCTGCTTAATCTGGTTGACTTTTTTGAGTAGGTTACTGAAACAGGGGATGAGAGTAAATCAGTACCCACCACATATCTAGATCTCGCAAAGCCGTTTGACACAATCCCACATTCAGGTATCACAGATAAAAGTTAAAAGTTTTTTTATCATCAACTGCCAAAAGTAAATTCACTAACCCCGGGATTCACGAAGCTTGAGCCAGACCCAGGCGTAGCGTCGGCGATCTAACACCAAATATGGCTGCTGAGTGGTTCAAGTACGAGCTGTTTCCATGTGCACTACCAGCGTACGCCACAGCTGCGCAGCTCCCAGTGCATGTATGCTAATTACCCCATGCACAGCAGTGTAGCATGCAAATGAAGGTATATAGCGATTCATGAAGTGGTGCAGGTGTATTGTAAGCATGCAGAAATGTAAACCGAAAAAACGGTTTACATTTTTTCAAACATAAAATCGGAGCCATGACAGTGGACCAAATGTACATATTATACTGTTAATATATGCCAATGGTTAAATATATAGCCATTGGCATAAAAAAAACATGCACAACACATGAAAAAGAACATTTAATGTCATGGCCACACTAACACAAAGTAAAATCACAGTGCATCGGTGCGCAAACGGGATCACAATGAAAATATATTTATATGTAATAAAACTGCAATGTAACACATTTCATGAATTCCCCATAACAGTCAATGGCACACATGCTATACCACAACCATGGCGCAAGGGTTGCTAAGGGCCTGTGGCAGTGTTCTGCATGGTAAATAGGAATTAGTAGTCAATGCCATGAAAATGAGACAAGTAATACTGAATTGCAAAATCCCCACAGGCGTAAGGATGTACCTCACAGTGTAGTGGTATAACACCATGGTGTGGACTGGAGATAAAGATGACATCAAGAGAATGGTACACCACCTTAGCTGCAAGCACATTGGAGCATTGCTAATCCGGTTTGCCTGTTGCTAAGCAAAGCTGCAGGATAGGGGTGTGGAAGTAGCCATAGCTTTGCTTAGCTGAGAGCACACAAGGTAAACAAAAGTGCATGTGAACATGGATGAAAACATGCTTGAAACCTGGCAAATGGTTGTGCATGGCACGCACCACAGCTGAAACAGGAAGGATACGGGAAGACAATAAGGAAATGCTGCAGCATGGTAATTGGAGTACAAATGAGTAACTAACACCTAGGAACGCACAGTGGACCATTGACAACAGCTAACAAGGCTGCTAGCAGATACCTGCAGAACAGGAAAGGGGAGGTGCCGTATTGCAAAGAAAAGAGAACTGTCACAGCAGAACAAAGCAAACTTGCAGTAGATCAGCTACATAACATATTTCACTGCACAATCCTGGTTTGGGAAAGTACAAAACAAGAAAGCTGGCAGCTGGATGCATGCCTGACAATGGAAGGGGAATCGGGTTGAAAAGTGAAGTAAAGGGCAATAGATGAATCACGGCAGCCAAGCATAATTCAACACCAAAGGCCCCACAATAGCAGTACCTGCTGTAAAACCCATAATTAAGATAACCTGCAGCTGGAATTGCACATACACCCAATTACACCAGCAGCATCCATTGCACAATAGTATAAAGTGTGAAAGCACCTCACACACAATTGTGTATTCCCAGACACTCTGCACCATTGGTGTATACAGACAGGGACCTTTTAATATGTACATGTTAGGGGCTGCCATAGCTTTGATTCACCAGCATATGGTGAAGACTGACAGTGGTGTGGAGGATGATGCTGACAACCATCTCAGGCACTGGAGGGAGGAGAAGAGTGTTCAGACCCAGGGTAACCTGCCAGGGGCTACATGATCTGGAGATAGTAAGAGCATTACAGGGTGGACAGTGACACCATACAGCAACTTGTGGAGCTGTGCCAGCCACGCCTCAGAGCCAAAACAAACAGAGGGGAACCCATCCCAGTGGATACAAAGGTATGTGTAAGCCTGAGAATACTAGCCACAGGTACCTTTCAAAGGCCAACTGGGGATATCATGGGGATCTCACAGGCATCAGCATCCAGGGTACTCTACCAGTTCCTGGATGCCATGTTACCACATGCCAATGAGCACATATACTCCCCTGAATGCAGGAGGATTTGGCCAGCAATATACGTCTCTTCCACCATGTGGCAGACTACCCGGAGGTACTGGGTGCAATACACTGCACACACATACACATCAAGACACCATGTGGTGAGCAGGGTAGGCGCTACATAAACCACAAGGGATACCCCTCCATCAACTGCCAGGTCATGTGCAATGCCCAGGGCATTATCATGGATGTGTGTGCTGGCAGCCCTGGAAGCTATCACAACTCCCACATCTGGCATGCCTCACAGCTGTATCAGGTATTTGCCAGGGGTACATCCCATATGACCACCTGGTGAGGGATGCTGGCTATGCACTGGAACCGTGGATGATGACTCCCATCAGAAATGCACACACACCCATGCAACAACTCCATTATGAGGCACACGCAGAAACCAGAATCATCATAGAACATGTGTTTGGGATGCTGAAATCATGGTTCTGTTGCTTGGACATATCTGGTAGAGCCTTGCAGTACTCTCCAGGCATGTGTGCCCACCTCTTCATAGTATGTGTCATGCTACATAATATGATCCTGCGGAAACAGCTGCAGCAGGGACAGAATGGTGAAGGCCCTCACAGCCCACCACCATTGCCAAGGGCTCCACAGGCACAGAGGGACTCAGACCATGAGCACCCTGTACCAGCCCCAGTAGGCAGACGGAGGTGTGCCCAGTATGCCCATGCCTTGGCAAGGAGGGAACATATAGCACACACATTGACAGTATAGGCACCTAAGGACTGATACCCTTCTCCACCTGCACACACAGCAAACATGGATGGCACACACGACCACCTGTAAACTGTCATGTATAGGTGGTCTACTGTGTGCATCCTACATAGGCAGCCCTCAACTATTGTACACACAACTGCCATTGGCACAAGGTAAGTCAATACCTGAACAGTAAATTAAGCTATCAGCATGTGTCAATACTGTATGTATAGGTTCATAGGTACATAGGTAGGTACATGCCTAACTTCCCGAGGCCATTTATAAGCCTAGCCAAAATGTGTCTGATGTCACCACCCCATTGATTAACTACCTTTCCCTCTGTGGAGCAGAACCAATTGCAGAATCCCTGGGGTGTATCCACTGTTCCCCATCCACTCTGCAAGGATTCCCTGGAGTGTTAGTGAGGGGCTCCGTATAATGTAATCAGGGATGCAGTTCCAAATCATGGGAAATACACATAGACAGGAATCTGTCACTCCAGCATCTTCCAGATGTTCATCGTGCATACAGCTGCAGTCATAACAGATGGGTTCTCCTGCCGTCAGGCGGGTCCTCGGTCGGCCGAATTCCAAAGTCTAGGTCCGGCGTCGGTTGTCGTCGCTTCTTCCCTGACGTCAGTGCGACAGGGGTATGAAGGAACCAGCCGATGCTATTTTCTTCAGTCTTTCTTGCCGCGCGGTGCCTGAAGCAGAAGCAGTTCGCAAGTGCCAGTCGGCCAGCTCCTGAAATTACGAAAATTTTGAAACTGAAGTCTCCTTGAAAGCTAAGTACCCCGTTGGGGAAACTTTTCTTGCCTCAGACCGATGTCAGACAAAGTTAATAATTGTATTTCATGTGGGAAGCAAATACCGCATAAGGATTTCCATTCCCTCTGTATACCTTGTTTAGGCCCAGACCACGACATCTCGGTCTGTCGCTTTTGTGCTACATTCAACAAACGCACCATTAAGCATCGGGCGGAGTTCGCCCAGCATTATTTTGGAAAAACATTTAACTATAATTTGTCTTCGGATACTCCGACTCCAGTTTTGTCTAAAAAACGCAAAGATAAGGACCGACACACGAGGTCCGCGGCCTCTACCGACACCATGCCAAAGCTGACTACACGTGGTCCGGTTCTCAGCGAGGCACCTACGCAGCCCCTGACTACTGACGACACTTCATTGGCGGTGTCTCCTGTGCCCGAGGTCGCAGGCTCCTCGGCCCACACCCTGACTACAGATACCGAAGCCACTCTTGGCGTTGAACCTCAAAATGTGGACAGGTCTACCTCCACTCAAGGTGTTTTCAGACCTTCCTCTTCTTTTTCCATCAAGGCTTTCACTAAGTCTAAAGCAGCCATGCATTCTAAGAGACAAGCTACACAGGGCTCATCTCCAGGCCCCATGCCTAAAAAACAGATGCTTAAAATGGCTGAGGATTTAATTACTCTTATCAGGGGTTCTCAAACCCACCGGACAAAAGGCCCAGAGTGGAGGAAGAATCCCCCTCCTCTGATCAGGGCTCCATTATTTCAGAGCACTCTGATGATCAGGAACATTCTTACTCCCCTTTTGAAGACTCTGATGCAGAGGAGTCCATTCCTTCTGTATCCCCCCCCAGAGGATTACTCATTTGAGGAAACTTTGCATACCTTAAGGGAACACTTCTACTGGGAAGGCCAAGATTATTCAGATTCCAAGAAAAGGCTTAGGGGAATTTCTCTTGCTACCTCAGCACAGACCTCTGGCTATACCTCCTGTCTTGGACATCCTAGATGACGCTTACTCGGAGGCCTGCCTTAACCTGGATTCTCTGCCTCCAGCCCCAGTCAAGCCTGACAGGTACTACAGGGTTCCTGACTCACACCAATTTCTCTACAAAAGCCATGCTGCTGACCCAGAAACCATCTCACAGGGCCCCAAGGGAATGAAGGCCTCCACTGCTAAAAATCCATTACCTTCCGAGAGAGATTCCAGATCCTTAGAAAGGTGGGGAAAAAAGGTATATACCTCGGCTACCTTAACCATGAGGGCCTTAAACTGTCAGTTCCATATGCTAAAATACCAACAGTTTTTGTTATCACAATTGAAAAGTAAAATGTCACAACCTGAACAACCAGACTTGAAGGAGTTGCAGGATTTGATGCATAGTGCAGAACAAGTGGGTAAGCATACCTTACAATGTGGTTTTGATGCTCTAGAGGCTTCATGTAGAACTGCTGTTACAGAATCAGTCATACGTAGACATGCCTGGCTCAAGGAGCAAACCTTGCCTGATCATGTCAAAGCTAAATTACTAGATGCTCCTCTGCAAAAGGATGTATTATTTGGTGCTAATGCTGAGGAGGTATTAAGGAAAATGGAGGAAAAGGCTAAATCAATGCAAACTGTGAAAGATTTCCTACAGGTACAACCCCCACGTTTCAGTAGAAATTGGCCTTCCAAAAATTGGTCCTTTCCAGCCATGGATAGACCCCAAAGAGGTAGATACAGGCGCCCGAGGGGCAGAGGACAATCCCAAGGATCATTTAGAGGCAGACAATGGCAAGCTCCTACACAAAGAGGTGGTGAGGATAACTCACAATCATTCAGAAAGCAAACCCAATGACTTTCCCCTTTGCATGCCAAGCAAGACTCAAATGGCAGCCCCCTTAGGAGGAAAACTGGCATTATTTTCAAAAAATTGGCATATTGTCACAAAAGACAAATGGATCCTGGACATTATAAACAGAGGCTACAGATTCCATTTTCACACCCTTCCAAAAATAAAAGGCATGCCAAACCTGCCACACAATCAAAGGGCAGAGGTACAAAGGCAAATTACAGATCTCATAGACATGAAAGCTATTCAAGAGGTACCTACGCACGAACAAGGTCAAGGTTTTTATTCCAGACTATTCCTGGTACCAAGGAAGGGAAAAGATTAACCTATTTTGGACCTATCCATCCTAAACACATTTCTACTCGTACCAAAATTCAAGATGCTCACTCTACAGCAGCTTCTTCCCATACTGGGCAAGGAGTCTTGGCTGGTAACATTGGACCTCAAGGAGGCATACCTGCATGTCCCAATCAGACAAAATTGCAGAAGATACCTCAGATTTCTTGCAGGTTCAACCCATTATCAATTATCTGCATTGCCCTTTGGCTTATCTACTGTGCCCAGAGTATTCACGAAATGCCTGGCATCAGTAATTGCCTACTGCAGACTTCAAGGGATACAAATATACCCCTATTTGGACGACTGCCTGATCCAAGCAGACAGCAAGCACATTCTTCTGAAACATCTGGCTTATGTAATAATGTTGTTGAACTCTCTGGGATACACAGTCAACAAAAAGAAATCAAGGCTAATACCCTCTCGGAAGATAATTTCCCTGGGTGCCAACTTGGACACAAACACCCAGATGGCCTATCTCATGCCAGAGAAGCAGGGGCAACTAACTCAATACTTCAGAGCACTAGCAAATTGCACCAGGCTGACTGCAAGGAAAATCCTGCAGGCTCTGGGATTCATGGCATCTTGCATCTTACTAATCCCATGTGCAAAGCTGCATATGAGGAAACTTCAATGGTACCTGAAAAACCTATGGTCTCAACACAGCCACAGTTTGGAAACAATAATACCACTAATTCCATGTCTACAAAAGGAATTTCTGTGCATGCCAAACAAACACAGGTCTTCCATTCAGCAAGCCACAAGCAAATCAAGTCATCACAACAGATGCCTCGGAGTACGCCTGGGGGGGCGCACATGACATATCGGTGCATTCAGGGCAAATGGTCCCAAAAAGAAAAGCACCTTCACATCAATCAAAAGGAAATGCTAGCAGTAATAAATGCTATTATAGCTTTCAAAGACATTCTGCAACCAGGTCAACTATTGATAAGAACGGACAACACCACAGTAATGTGGTACATAAACAAACAGGGAGGAACACATTCTTACCCCCTATGCAGACTGGCCATGTCACTTTGGAACATGGCCATGGACTTACAAATCAAACTACAAGCACAGTACTTGCCAGGGAAGGAAAACACGCTGGCAGACAACCTAAGCAGAAATATGACAGATCCACACGAATGGAAGTTGCATCCAAAAGTTTTTACAGAGATAATCCAAGCATGGGGAAGGCCAGACAATGATCTCTTTGCCTCCCACAAAAATCACCAATTGACAAAATTCTGCTCAAGGATTTTCCATCCAAAGGCCTGGAGAGTGGACGCTCTCTCTTTCAGTTGGACATCAATGACAGTTTATGCCTTCCCACCTCTTCCTCTGCTGCCCAAAGTTCTATTGAAAACCAGAGCAGACAGACCAAAGATGATTCTCATTGCTCCAGACTGGCCAAGACAACACTGGTACCCACTCCTGAGGAGCCTGACGCACTCCCCACCATGGACCCTGCCTCTAATGCCTCTTCTTCTAACTCAGCACAGCTTCAAAACTCTTCACAGTCAGCTAAAAACACTAAATCTAGCCGCATGGAAGATTCCTTAGCATCACAACAGACCCTACTCTCCAAGGAGGTGCAGGATGTCATTTTGGAGGCCAGAAGGCCGTCAACTAGAAAAGCTTACTCCGCAAAATGGAAATGGTTTTGTGCCTGGAATGAGAAAAAGGGCCAGGACCCTGGAAAACTGAATTTACCTCAAATACTACAGTATCTAGCTGAGCTGCTAAGCAGTGGGCTTTCATTCTCCTCCATCAAAATCCATGCCTCAGCCATTTCTGCAGAATACAACACTGATCCACCCTTATTCTCTCACCCCCTCTTAAGACAGTTCCTCAGAGGGGCTAAGAATCTAAGACCCCCAAGGAAACAACCAATACCTGCTTGGGATCTCAATTTCATTCTGGAAAAACTGACCTTGCCTCCCTTTGAGCCAGCTGCCTCATCAGATTTGCAATATTTGTCCTGGAAAACAGCTTTCCTTCTGGCTATTACCTCAGCTCGTAGAGTTTCCTTATGAACCAACCCATCCTTTATGCCTAAAGTGGTATCCAGGATAGCTTTGAATCAGGCCATACACTTACATACCTTTTATCCTAATCCTCAAAACAAAGGGGAGAGATTACTACATTCCTTGGACATCCACAGACAACTGCGTTATTATTTGGACAGAACAAAGCCTTTCAGAAAATCAGAACAGCTCTTTGTGTCCTATGCTATAGGAACTCAAGGAAAGCCAATTTCCAAACAGACAATCTCAAAATGGATAGCCCACTGCATACGCTTTTGCTATTCTTTTCATGGCAAAACTGTACCTACAGGCATCAGATCTCACTCCACAAGGGCCACGGCTAGCTCTGCAGCTTTCCTCAGAGGAGTTCCTACCAAAGATATTTTGGAAGCAGCCACTTGGAGTTCTGTGCATACCTTCTCCAAGCACTACCACCTACCATTATACTCCAAATCTAGAGCTGGCTTTGCCACTGCAGTCTTGCAGGGCATCCTGGCTCCTCCTAGTTCCACCTAGTGCCTACCACCCCTTTCTTAGCTTTGGGATTCTACCCATCTGTTATGACTGCAGCTGTATGCACGATGAACATAGTACAGTTTTGTACCTACCATAAATGTAGATGTTCGAGTGCTAATACAGCTGCAGTCCAGGTTTCCCTCCCTCCTTCCCCTCTTGGGACAGGCCTATTGGCTAACACCTCCTCATACAACCTGATTGGGGTATTCATTTATGGTGTATTTGCTTGCAACTACTGTATTTTGATTATATTGCATTGCCTTATTACACAAATTTATGTATTACCTTCCTTCTGGAGGCACCTGACATCTGGGGCAAGAAAAACTGAAGAAAATGGTGTTGGCTGGTTCCTTTATACCCCTGTTGCACTGACGTCAGGGAAGAAGTGACGACAACCGACGCCGGACCTAGACTTTGGAATTAGGCCGACCGAGGACCCGCCTGATGGCAGGAGAACCCATCTGTTATGACTGCAGCTGTATTAGCACTCGAACATCTACATTTATGGTAGGTACAAAACTGTACCTTATGGTTGTGGCAAGGTGCAGCTCATTACAGTGTGTGGTGCAGCTCATTACAGTGTGTGGTGCAGCTCATTACAGTGTGTGGTGCAGCTCATTAATTACAGTGTGTGGTGCAGCTCATTACAGTGTGTGGTGCAGCTCATTACAGTGTGTGGTGCAGCTCATTAATTACAGTGTGTGGTGCAGCTCATTACAGTGTGTGGTGCAGCTCATTACAGTGTGTGGTGCAGCTCATTAATTACAGTGTGTGGTGCAGCTCATTACAGTGTGTGGTGCAGCTCATTACAGTGTGTTGTGCAGCTCATTAATTACAGTGTGTGGTGCAGCTCATTACAGTGTGTGGTGCAGCTCATTACAGTGTGTGGTGCAGCTCATTACAGTGTGTGGTGCAGCTCATTAATTACAGTGTGTGGTGCAGCTCATTACAGTGTGTGGTGCAGCTCATTACAGTGTGTGGTGCAGCTCATTAATTACAGTGTGTGGTGCAGCTCATTACAGTGTGTGGTGCAGCTCATTACAGTGTGTGGTGCAGCTCATTACAGTGTGTGGTGCAGCTCATTAATTACAGTGTGTGGTGCAGCTCATTACAGTGTGTGGTGCAGCTCATTACAGTGTGTGGTGCAGCTCATTAATTACAGTGTGTGGTGCAGCTCATTACAGTGTGTGGTGCAGCTCATTACAGTGTGTGGTGCAGCTCATTACAGTGTGTGGCTCACTGTGACAAGGATTCCCATAGGTGGAGCATATCCATTAAGCCTGACTTGGACACAGCTTTTTTGGCCAGCAAATATCATCTCTGAGTAAATGAGATGCCACTGAGTAATACAAGAGTTTATGCAGTCTGGCAGCATAGGACACATGTCTGAGGGCATTATCCCTCTTGGCGAGGTACGTTTGTGGCCCTTCCAGCTGTCGGCTCTGTCTTCTGAGGTACATCCAAAATGGGTTATCATACTCGATGATGGGATTGATGACTGATGAGTAAAGGGGCACAATAACCTAAGTCAGTTTAGATGTGAACCCTTAAGTAATCAGATGGCCTACACAGACGGATGTCCTAACTACTTTGCAGATATGATTGTCAAAGGAGAGATCACTATGTAATGTAGTCACCACATACCCATTACATCATCTGAATTATAGTGTCTGCCACTCACTCATGTGTAACTTCTTTAGCAAAAATGCATGTCACTGACTGTTTTGATTATACTGCTGTAAAAAGACATTTATTAGAATGTTTTAAGCTAACACCTGAAATGTATAGGAAAAAGTTTTGTGAGCATAGACGCAAGGAAGATGAAAATGTATGTGAATATGTTGCTGAATTGAGCACTTATTTTCATAGCTGGGTGAGTGGATGTCAGGTCACCATTTTTGAAGGGCTGACAGACCTTTTGGTAAGGGAACAAGCCCTTAGCACTTTGCCTGAGGACATGAGGATCTGGTTAGCTGATAGGGTGCTACTTCAAAGGAGTTGGGGAAGAATGGAGACCTTTACCTAGCAAGCAGAGCAGCCCTGCACAGGAAAGGGACCCCCAGTACTGCTCATGGGACTAAAGGAACCCATGGTGCGCAGCACAGACTGCCCCAACAGAATCCGCCAGTAGCAGGGGAAGCCACTAGTCCAGGTACATGTCCAGGAGCTAGGGTTAAATTTTTTGAATGAAATCAGTGGGGTATGTGGCAAACAGATATCCACGGAGGCAAGGTGGGGAACCAAAGGTGAGGGTGCCAGTAAGTGGGAAAGACAAAATGTCAACAGTGTGTTGTCTTGAGACAACAGGGATATGGAACTACCATCCTGCAGATGTCCTGAGACGGAAAGATTTGGATGAGGCAGTACTATGTACTTATGCAGTTACATGCAGTGAGACTAGGAGACAAGCATGTGGGTCTGGTAGCCTGGGGGAGACCCAGACAGACTGCATACTTACAGCCAGGACTGCTGAGGTGGTTACTTCAGGGAGTAAGCTATGCTGTAGCAGTGAGGCTGAATGTGAGCCACAGCTGCTTGTGGGTACTGATGTTCCCTTGGACAGGGTAACTGCAAAGGTAGAGCTGAGTAGTAGCACCCAGGCTGACAGTGAGGCACCACTGTCAGAGGATGCCAGATGTCCTGTGGAAGGGGAGCTGGGAAGGGTTACAAGGAGAGACTTGAGACAGACTCTGCTCTCAGACCCTACATTGCAAGGCCTGACTGAGGCAGGTAGCTAGGGAGGCACCTGATTCTCAAGGGAAGGGGGAATCTGTATACTGGAACAAAGGGTTACTGTACAGAGAGTGGACCCCTGAGGGAGGGCTAGTAGGTGAGAGAGTACAGCAGTTTGTAGTGCCTAGAGCTTACCATCTGGGGCTTCTAGCCATAGCCCATGATATTCCCTTTGCAGGTCATATGGGCATAAAACATACAAAGAGGTGTATTATGCAAAACTTCTATTGGCCTGGAATTTCCAGAAATGTAATAGGGTACTGCAGGACCTGTGAGCAGTGCCAAAAGGTAGGCAAGGCAGAAGACAAGCTGATAGCTCCTTTGATGCCTTTGCCTGTGATTGAGGAGCCATTTCAGAGGGTAGCTATGGATATTGTGGGTTCTCTGAGTACCCCAAGTTCCACAGGGAAAATGTATATACTAGTGATTGCAGATTATGCTACACGATATGCTGAGGCAGTGGCTTTGTCCTCCATTGAGGCAGAGAAGGTGGCAAATGCTTTGCTAGAGATTTTCAGCAGGGTAGGTTTCCCAAAGGGAATACTGTCCGACAGAGGTGCCAATTTTATGTCAGACCTGCTGGCTTGTCTGTGGAAGTCCTGTGGGGTGAAGCACATGAAGACCACTCCCTACCATCCCCAGACTAATGGTCTTGTTGAGAGGTTAAACTCTACAATCAAGTCCATGCTACGGGCATTTGCAGATCAGTTTAAGAGGGAGTGGGACAAATATATGACCCATCTGTTGTTTGCTTACAGAGAGGTTCCCCAGGAATCCACAGGATTTTCACCCTTTGAGTTGCTGTTTGGGCATAGGGTGAGGCCTCTAGATTTAATTTGAGATGAGTGGGAAGGTGAGTGTGAGTCTCATAAGGTGTCTGTTGTGGCATATGTCCTGAACCTCAGAACAAGACTCAGAAAACTCATGGGCCTGGCCCAGGAAAACCTGGCAGAAGCCCAACAACAGAAAAAGATGTGGTATGACAGGAATGCTCTAGCTAGAGAGTATGCTGTAGGGCAGCAGGTGATGGTTCTCATTCTGTTAGACACAACAAGTTGCAAGCAGCTTGGGAGGGACTCTACAAGGTGGTAAGAAAGGTAAGTGATGTTAACTACATGGTGGAAGTGCTAGGCAGATGGCAGGGGCAACAATTGTACCATGTTAACATGATGAAACCTTACCATGATAGGGAGGCCCTTGTGCTGAGCATTTCCAGTGGATTGCAGGAGGAGTCTGAGAGAGATCTTGTGACTGATCTCCTCAGTGAGGCTCAGGCTGATACCTCGGTGGAAGGGGTAGCAGTGTCCCAGCAGCTATCTCCTACCCAGGTTTGAGAAATTCGAGCAGTGTTGCAGGAATTTGGGGGCATGTTCGCTGGGAAACCAGGGAGCACCCACCTGGTGCAGCACCAGGTGGATACAGGACCCCAAAGGCCTATCAGGCAGGCCCCTTATAGGGTGCCTGAGAGAGTAAAACAGACTCTGAGGGAGGAGGTACAGGAGATGTTGGAACTAGGAGTGATTTAAGAGTCCAACCATCCCTGGGCCTCACCAGTGGTGTTGGTGCCAAAGAAGGATGGCAGCAACATGTTCTGTGTGGATTACAGGAAATTAAATAGTCACACAGAGTCAGATGCTTACCCCATGCCTAGGACAGATGAGGCCCTAGAGCAGCTGGGTGAGGCTAAGTATCTTACAACCATTGATCTTACCAAGGGTTACTGGCAGGTGCCCTTGACTCCCAGTGCTAGAGAGAAGTCAGCCTTTGTGACTCCTTTTGGCTTGTATGAGTTCACAAAGATGCCCTTTGGGATGAAGAATGCCTCAGCAACTTTCCAGAGGCTGGTAGATCATATCTTAGCAGGAGCAGGAGGGTTTGCCCTTGCTTACATGGATGATATTGCTATCTACAGCCATTCCTAGCAAGAGCACCTTCAGCATGTCAGGGAGGTGCTGGGCAGACTACAGAGGGCAGGGTTGACCATTAAGCCGAGCAAATGTCAGGTGGGTATGGAAGAGGTCTCCTACCTAGGATATACAGTGGGAGTGGTAAGATAAAGCCAGAACCTGCCAAAGTGGAAGCTATTCAGGCATGGCTTGCACCTGTTACCAAAAAACAGGTGAGGGCATTCTTGCGGACAGCAGGGTACTACAGAAAGTTTTTTCCCAATTATAGTACCATAGCTGCTCCCCTCACAGACCTGACAAGGAAGAATTGGCCAAATAAGGTAGTGTGGAACCCAGCGTGTGAGTAGGGATTTCAGAAGCTTAAGGAAGCTTTGGGAGGACCCCCTGTGTTAGCCAGTCAAGACTATAGCAAATAATTTGTTGGGCAGGTGGATGTTTCAAACTATGGGGTGGGTGCTGTACTTAGCCAGATTTCTTCAGAGGGAGAAGAGCACCCAGTGGTTTATGTCAGTTGTAGGCTCCAACCCAGGGAGGAATGCTATGCAGCAGTAGAAAATGAATACCTAGCCATAGTGTGGGCACTACAAAAACGTCAGCCTTATTCGTATGGAAGAAAATTCACTGTAATGACAGATCACAACTCTCTAACATAGTTAAACAGAGCCAGTCAGCAAAATGCCAAGTTGCTAAGATGGAGTCTGCGTTGCAAGCATATAATATGTCAGTGCAGCACCACAGTGGGAGTAGCAATTCCAATACAGATGGGCTGTCAAGACAGGGAATGGGGTGAGGTACAACCAGATAGACCTGACACTCTCAAGCAATGTTTTTCAAGGGGCACTTGAAAAACTTGCTTGAGTTCCCCAGGGGGGGAAGAAATATGATGACTGGGGAGAGATGGGTGAAGGCTGCCAGCCTAGTCAAATAGAATTTGATATATAATTCTGGCATTTGTAAATAAATCTAAAATACAGGCATGTTTTCTTGATAATAAATGTAAAATACAGGCATGTTTCTTGAGTGTAAAGAATACTGTGAAATGTGGAACTGCAAAATATGTGACAACATTGCACTCTATTGGCCCAGTGAAGTATGTTGTGACCCTGTCATATTAGAATTCAGCTCCAGTCCGGCTGGATGAAGGTTTCATGCCCATTGTTTTAAGGCTAAAGTTTATGACCAGAATTTAGATGTGGAATGTGCTTTATTGCTCTAGTTTCTGTTAGAATATACATGTGAACTGCCTTGTATTGTTGTAAGTTTCTGAGGAGGTGTTGGATTGCTAAATAATGCAGTTTGTGGCCTGCAAACTCAGATCAGGTGTTAAGATGATGCAATATGAATACTGGAAAAACCTAAGTGTCAAAAATGATGCAATTTTCGGAGGGCCTTAGAGACATGTTTGTTAGTAATGTTTAAATACTATTTCTCACAAGAGACCGGAGAGCATTTTGACTTTGGACATCTAACTCAGCACTCTGCCTTGTGCTCACATATAAGTTTTAGCACTGTGATTTCTTGTAGGAATAGTTAAAGCTAGTAGGGATTAAGTATTTTTCTTTGAAATCAGATCTGTCCTACTGTATTATTTTAGGTTTCTGTGTGATCTCTGAACTCTTAGATATATCTGTGGTGTAGTAGTTTTGTCTTGTGTTTTAATTATTTATTATTAAATATTTTTAAAACCTTCTACCTGTGACTGATTTGTGTAGAGATAAGCTCTAGAGTACATTGCATATTTATAGAGGTTATTGTAATAGGCCACTCTAAAGTAAGCCTTGACTGTTAGTCATACTACCATTGGATAATAATATTGCACAGTAATAATTTGACACCCTTTTAAGGGCCTTTTAGTAGCTGATATTATTAACTGCGTGGTGGCAGTAATTACTACCATATAGTCTGGGTAAAGGGGCACAGCTGGAGAATCTGTGTCAGCCTTTCCCAGGAGTGTCTGTGAAGTAGTATAAATACTTATCTCAAAGTGTGTGTGTGTTGTGTCAGCTACTTGGGCAGGGACATGAAGCACTGGTTGAACAGAGAGGGTACTGGAGGTTTTAGCTTGCCCAGCTAGGCTGAGACCTGGATCCTATAGCTGTGCCTGTGGGGAGTCTTACTGGGGACCTGAGCAAAGGAGCAACCAGCCCAAGACTGACTGTGATCTCTGTGTGCACTTAAGGGAAATTGTACTTTACTGTGTGTACTAGTTATCATTTTCTCTTCTATGAGATGATCTCCCTGGTGTTAGTGGTGAGGATTGAGGCTCCTTGATTGCTGGGCCAGTGCACGGTCGTCACAAGTGGTTTGGCAGTGGTGGGATCTACTTCACATACTAATTGGCTTGCAGTGGTGTGGGTAGAGCGAATTCCTGTAGCTTATGTACAGTGATCTCTAAAAGTGTTTTGTACTCTAAAACAGCCACGCAGTGTATACTCAGAGTTCAGATCACAATTGTTTTATTTCTTTTGTTAGCTTAGTGTTAGTCAGGGTGAGCAGGCAGCATGTCAGCGGAAGAGTATGGAAAGCTGACAAGGAGCCAGCTGGTGGAGATGTGCCAGGCTAGAGGACTAAAGAAGACCTGTTTGCAGCCTTGGTTACAGCTGCATCAGAAAACAGCAGCCTGGAGGACAGTCAGACTGACAGTGGAGATACAATATCCTCGGAGAATGGACAGCTCAACCTTTCTGCAGTGGACTTAAAAATCCAGCTGGAGCTAAAGAGACTTGAGCTGGAGGCCAGGCGTATGGAACTAGAAGCAGCTGAGAAAATGAGGAGTCTACAAGCTGAGGAAAATGAATGGCAAAGGAGGCATGAGAGGGAAATGATGACTCTTCACCAGAGTCATGGAGGTAATGGGGAAGGGAATAACTGGACCCCAGAAGCGCAAAAGGTCAGTAAATTTCTTCCACAGTTTAAAGAGGGGGATAATTTTGATAGCTTCATTCATATGTTTGAGTGGGTATGTGAACAGTATGAAGTTGACCAAGGGCTCTGGGTACGGTTCCTGACCCACTTACTCCATGGTAAAGCTGTAACTTCTTTAGCAAAAATGCATGACACTGACTGTTTTGATTATACTGCTGTAAAAAGACATTTATTAGATTGTTTTAAGCTAACACCTGAAATGTATAGGAAAAAGTTTTGTGAGTATAGACGCAAGGAAGATGAAAATGTATGTGAATATGTTGCTGAATTGAGCACTTATTTTCATAGCTGGGTGAGTGGATGTCAGGTCACCATTTTTGAAGGGCTGACAGACCTTTTGGTAAGGGAACAAGCCCTTAGCACTTTGCCTGAGGACATGAGGATCTGGTTAGCTGATAGGGTGCTACTTCAAAGGAGTTGGGGAAGAATGGAGACCTTTACCTAGCAAGCAGAGCAGCCCTGCACAGGAAAGGGACCCCCAGCACTGCTCATGGGACTAAAGGAACCCATGGTGCGCAGCACAGACTGCCCCAACAGAATCCGCCAGTAGCAGGGGAAGCCACTAGTCCAGGTACATGTCCAGGAGCTAGGGTTAAATTTTTTGAATGAAATCAGTGGGGTATGTGGCAAACAGATATCCACGGAGGCAAGGTGGGGAACCAAAGGTGAGGGTGCCAGTAAGTGGAAAAGACAAAATGTCAACAGTGTGTTGTCTTGAGACAACAGGGATATGGAACTACCATCCTGCAGATGTCCTGAGATGGAAAGATTTGGATGAGGCAGTACTATGTACTTATGCAGTTACATGCAGTGAGACTAGGAGACAAGCATGTGGGTCTGGTAGCCTGGGGGAGACCCAGACAGACTGCATACTTGCAGCTAGGACTGCTGAGGTGGTTACTTCAGGGAGTAAGCTATGCTGTAGCAGTGAGGCTGAATGTGAGCCACAGCTGCTTGTGGGTACTGATGTTCCCTTGGACAGGGTAACTGCAAAGGTAGAGCTGAGTAGTAGTACCCAGGCTGACAGTGAGGCACCACTGTCAGAGGATGCCAGATGTCCTGTGGAAGGGGAGCTGGGAAGGGTTACAAGGAGAGACTTGAGACAGACTCTGCTCTCAGACCCTACATTGCAAGGCCTGACTGAGGCAGGTAGCTAGGGAGGCACCTGATTCTCAAGGGAAGGGGGAATCTGTATACTGGAACAAAGGGTTACTGTACAGAGAGTGGACCCCTGAGGGAGGGCTAGTAGGTGAGAGAGTACAGCAGTTTGTAGTGCCTAGAGCTTACCATCTGGGGCTTCTAGCCATAGCCCATGATATTCCCTTTGCAGGTCATATGGGCATAAAACATACAAAGAGGTGTATTATGCAAAACTTCTATTGGCCTGGAATTTCCAGAAATGTAATAGGGTACTGCAGGACCTGTGAGCAGTGCCAAAAGGTAGGCAAGGCAGGAGACAAGCTGATAGCTCCTTTGATGCCTTTGCCTGTGATTGAGGAGCCATTTCAGAGGGTAGCTATGGATATTGTGGGTTCTCTGAGTACCCCAAGTTCCACAGGGAAAATGTATATACTAGTGATTGCAGATTATGCTACACGATATGCTGAGGCAGTGGCTTTGTCCTCCATTGAGGCAGAGAAGGTGGCAAATGCTTTGCTAGAGATTTTCAGCAGGGTAGGTTTCCCAAAGGAAATACTGTCCGACAGAGGTGCCAATTTTATGTCAGACCTGCTGGCTTGTCTGTGGAAGTCCTGTGGGGTGAAGCACATGAAGACCACCCCCTACCATCCCCAGACTAATGGTCTTGTTGAGAGGTTAAACTCTACAATCAAGTCCATGCTACGGGCATTTGCAGATCAGTTTAAGAGGGAGTGGGACAAATATATGACCCATCTGTTGTTTGCTTACAGAGAGGTTCCCCAGGAATCCACAGGATTTTCACCCTTTGAGTTGCTGTTTGGGCATAGGGTGAGGCCTCTAGATTTAATTTGAGATGAGTGGGAAGGTGAGTGTGAGTCTCATAAGGTGTCTGTTGTGGCATATGTCCTGAACCTCAGAACAAGACTCAGGGAACTCATGGGCCTGGCCCAGGAAAACCTGGCAGAAGCCCAACAACAGAAAAAGATGTGGTATGACAGGAATGCTCTAGCTAGAGAGTATGCTGTAGGGCAGCAGGTGATGGTTCTCATTCTGTTAGACACAACAAGTTGCAAGCAGCTTGGGAGGGACTCTACAAGGTGGTAAGAAAGGTAAGTGATGTTAACTACATGGTGGAAGTGCTAGGCAGATGGCAGGGGCAACAATTGTACCATGTTAACATGATGAAACCTTACCATGATAGGGAGGCCCTTGTGCTGAGCATTTCCAGTGGATTGCAGGAGGAGTCTGAGAGAGATCTTGTGACTGATCTCCTCAGTGAGGCTCAGGCTGATACCTCGGTGGAAGGGGTAGCAGTGTCCCAGCAGCTATCTCCTACCCAGGTTTGAGAAATTCGAGCAGTGTTGCAGGAATTTGGGGGCATGTTCGCTGGGAAACCAGGGAGCACCCACCTGGTGCAGCACCAGGTGGATACAGGACCCCAAAGGCCTATCAGGCAGGCCCCTTATAGGGTGCCTGAGAGAGTAAAACAGACTCTGAGGGAGGAGGTACAGGAGATGTTGGAACTAGGAGTGATTTAAGAGTCCAACCATCCCTGGGCCTCACCAGTGGTGTTGGTGCCAAAGAAGGATGGCAGCAACATGTTCTGTGTGGATTACAGGAAATTAAATAGTCACACAGAGTCAGATGCTTACCCCATGCCTAGGACAGATGAGGCCCTAGAGCAGCTGGGTGAGGCTAAGTATCTTACAACCATTGATCTTACCAAGGGTTACTGGCAGGTGCCCTTGACTCCCAGTGCTAGAGAGAAGTCAGCTTTTGTGACTCCTTTTGGCTTGTATGAGTTCACAAAGATGCCCTTTGGGATGAAGAATGCCTCAGCAACTTTCCAGAGGCTGGTAGATCATATCTTAGCAGGAGCAGGAGGGTTTGCCCTTGCTTGCATGGATGATATTGCTATCTACAGCCATTCCTAGCAAGAGCACCTTCAGCATGTCAGGGAGGTGCTGGGCAGACTACAGAGGGCAGGGTTGACCATTAAGCCGAGCAAATGTCAGGTGGGTATGGAAGAGGTCTCCTACCTAGGATATACAGTGGGGAGTGGTAAGATAAAGCCAGAACCTGCCAAAGTGGAAGCTATTCAGGCATGGCTTGCACCTGTTACCAAAAAACAGGTGAGGGCATTCTTGCGGACAGCAGGGTACTACAGAAAGTTTTTTCCCAATTATAGTACCATAGCTGCTCCCCTCACAGACCTGACAAGGAAGAATTGGCCAAATAAGGTAGTGTGGAACCCAGCGTGTGAGCAGGGATTTCAGAAGCTTAAGGAAGCTTTGGGAGGACCCCCTGTGTTAGCCAGTCAAGACTATAGCAAATAATTTGTTGGGCAGGTGGATGTTTCAAACTATGGGGTGGGTGCTGTACTTAGCCAGATTTCTTCAGAGGGAGAAGAGCACCCAGTGGTTTATGTCAGTTGTAGGCTCCAACCCAGGGAGGAATGCTATGCAGCAGTAGAAAATGAATACCTAGCCATAGTGTGGGCACTACAAAAACGTCAGCCTTATTCGTATGGAAGAAAATTCACTGTAATGACAGATCACAACTCTCTAACATAGTTAAACAGAGCCAGTCAGCAAAATGCCAAGTTGCTAAGATGGAGTCTGCGTTGCAAGCATATAATATGTCAGTGCAGCACCACAGTGGGAGTAGCAATTCCAATACAGATGGGCTGTCAAGACAGGGAATGGGGTGAGGTACAACCAGATAGACCTGACACTCTCAAGCAATGTTTTTCAAGGGGCACTTGAAAAACTTGCTTGAGTTCCCCAGGGGGGGAAGAAATATGATGACTGGGGAGAGATGGGTGAAGGCTGCCAGCCTAGTCAAATAGAATTTGATATATAATTCTGGCATTTGTAAATAAATGTAAAATACAGGCATGTTTTCTTGATAATAAATGTAAAATACAGGCATGTTTCTTGAGTGTAAAGAATACTGTGAAATGTCGAACTGCAAAATATGTGACAACATTGCACTCTATTGGCCCAGTGAAGTATGTTGTGACCCTGTCATATTAGAATTCAGCTCCAGTCCGGCTGGATGAAGGTTTCATGCCCATTGTTTTAAGGCTAAAGTTTATGACCAGAATTTAGATGTGGAATGTGCTTTATTGCTCTAGTTTCTGTTAGAATATACATGTGAACTGCCTTGTATTGTTGTAAGTTTCTGAGGAGGTGTTGGATTGCTAAATAATGCAGTTTGTGGCCTGCAAACTCAGATCAGGTGTTAAGATGATGCAATATGAATACTGGGAAAACCTAAGTGTCAAAAATGATGCAATTTTCGGAGGGCCTTAGAGACATGTTTGTTAGTAATGTTTAAATACTATTTCTCACAAGAGACCGGAGAGCATTTTGACTTTGGACATCTAACTCAGCACTCTGCCTTGTGCTCACATATAAGTTTTAGCACTGTGATTTCTTGTAGGAATAGTTAAAGCTAGTAGGGATTAAGTATTTTTCTTTGAAATCAGATCTGTCCTACTGTATTATTTTAGGTTTCTGTGTGATCTCTGAACTCTTAGATATATCTGTGGTGTAGTAGTTTTGTCTTGTGTTTTAATTATTTATTATTAAATATTTTTAAAACCTTCTACCTGTGACTGATTTGTGTAGAGATAAGCTCTAGAGTACATTGCATATTTATAGAGGTTATTGTAATAGGCCACTCTAAAGTAAGCCTTGACTGTTAGTCATACTACCATTGGATAATAATATTGCACAGTAATAATTGGACACCCTTTTAAGGGCCTTTTAGTAGCTGATATTATTAACTGCGTGGTGGCAGTAATTACTACCATATAGTCTGGGTAAAGGGGCACAGCTGGAGAATCTGTGTCAGCCTTTCCCAGGAGTGTCTGTGAAGTAGTATAAATACTTATCTCAAAGTGTGTGTGTGTTGTGTCAGCTACTTGGGCAGGGACATGAAGCACTGGTTGAACAGAGAGGGTACTGGAGGTTTTAGCTTGCCCAGCTAGGCTGAGACCTGGATCCTATAGCTGTGCCTGTGGGGAGTCTTATTGGGGACCTGAGCAAAGGAGCAACCAGCCCAAGACTGACTGTGATCTCTGTGTGCACTTAAGGGAAATTGTACTTTACTGTGTGTACTAGTTATCATTTTCTCTTCTATGAGATGACCTCCCTGGTGTTAGTGGTGAGGATTGAGGCTCCTTGATTGCTGGGCCAGTGCACGGTCGTCACAAGTGGTTTGGCAGTGGTGGGATCTACTTCACATACTAATTGGCTTGCAGTGGTGTGGGTAGAGCGAATTCCTGTAGCTTATGTACAGTGATCTCTAAAAGTGTTTTGTACTCTAAAACAGCCACGCAGTGTATACTCAGAGTTCAGATCACAATTGTTTTATTTCTTTTGTTAGCTTAGTGTTAGTCAGGGTGAGCAGGCAGCATGTCAGCGGAAGAGTATGGAAAGCTGACAAGGAGCCAGCTGGTGGAGATGTGCCAGGCTAGAGGACTAAAGAAGACCTGTTTGCAGCCTTGGTTACAGCTGCATCAGAAAACAGCAGCCTGGAGGACAGTCAGACTGACAGTGGAGATACAATATCCTCGGAGAATGGACAGCTCAACCTTTCTGCAGTGGACTTAAAAATCCAGCTGGAGCTAAAGAGACTTGAGTTGGAGGCCAGGCGATGGAACTAGAAGCAGCTGAGAAAATGAGGAGTCTACAAGCTGAGGAAAATGAATGGCAAAGGAGGCATGAGAGGGAAATGATGACTCTTCACCAGAGTCATGGAGGTAATGAGGAAGGGAATAACTGGACCCCAGAAGCGCAAAAGGTCAGTAAATTTCTTCCACAGTTTAAAGAGGGGGATAATTTTGATAGCTTCATTCATATGTTTGAGTGGGTATGTGAACAGTATGAAGTTGACCAAGGGCTCTGGGTACGGTTCCTGACCCACTTACTCCATGGTAAAGCTGTAACTTCTTTAGCAAAAATGCATGACACTGACTGTTTTGATTATACTGCTGTAAAAAGACATTTATTAGATTGTTTTAAGCTAACACCTGAAATGTATAGGAAAAAGTTTTGTGAGCATAGACACAAGGCAGATGAAAATGTATGTGAATATGTTGCTGAACTGAGCACTTATTTTCATAGCTGGGTGAGTGGATGTCAGGTCACCACTTTTGAAGGGCTGGCAGACCTTTTGGTAAGGGAACAAGCCCTTAGCACTTTGCCTGAGGACATGAGGATCTGGTTAGCTGATAGACAGTGTGCTACTTCAGAGGAGTTGGGGAAGAAGGGAGACCTATACCTACCAAGTAGTGCAGCCCTGAACAGGAAAGGGACCCCTAGTACTGCTCATGGGACTAAAGGAATCCATGACTGCCCCAACAGAATCCGCCAGTAGCAGGGGAAGCCATTAGTCCAGGTACACATCCAGGAGCTAATTTTAAATGTTTTGAATGCAACCAGTGGGGCCATGTGGCATACAGATGTCCACGGATGCAAGGTGGGGAACGAAAGGTGAGGGAGCCAGTAAGTGGGAAAGATAAAATGCGAATAGTGTGTTGTCTTGAGACAACAGGGGTATGGAACTACCATCCTGCAGATGTCCTGAGACGGAAGGATTTGGATGAGGCAGTACTATGTACTTATGCAGTTACATGCAGTGAGGCTAGGAGACAAGCATGTGGGTCTGGTAGCCTGGGGGAGACCCAGACAGACTGCATACTTTCAGCCAGGACTGCTGAGGTGGTTACTTCAGGGAGTAAGCTATGCTGTAGCAGTGAGACTGAATATTCTGGAAAATTCCTTACAATTATAATTTGCATCCTTAATTGACAGCAAAATAGTACAATCATTATTTAGAACCTGTTAATGTTACTATATCTCTGCTTTTTCTCGTACACTATCCTGGTTTTCCATGATTTCATGCATGCAGTACAAAACAACATTGTGTTCATTACAAAACATGTAAGTAAAGAAGGACACAATATCAGACTGGTTTTCGTAGACATACAATGTTCCATAATATTGCTTTGTTTCATAAGATATACACATAAACACACAAAGACATACTCGGAGGCTCTGAGTAAAAATTTACCTAAACAGCAGAGGCCTCCAAAGCAGACACCCAAACAACTGCTACCTCAAGACACCCCACAAGCAACACATAAACCACAAAAGCAGTGTGCAAAGCAGTCACAGCCCTTAAGGCCAAATACAACACCAAACATACTTGTCATAGGTGACTCCATAGTCAGACACACTGACGTCCCACTCACCAGGCTGAACAAGGAGAGGGTCACAGTAAGCTGCCTATCGGGCTAGAATCCGCCACATAACACAAGCACTGCGGTCACTCCACAGCAAGTACAAATATGACACAGTCATTGTCCATGCTGGTGTGAACGACCTGAGACGTACCTCCCTGGACTGCATGAAAAGAGACATAGAGGAGCTCTCTGATTATGTAGCCCAGGCAGGTATGACCCTAACCCTGAGCAGTATCCTTCCTTCACCAAGAATGATGCCACAATATAGAGACAAGATGATCAGCTTTAACAATTGGCTTAATGTCTGGTGTCATTCAAAGGGGATCCAGTGTCTGTCTGCCTGGGATGACATGCTTGACAAGCCACGCTGCTTCAAGGGACGGCTTGCACCTGTCACCCTGGGATTCGGATATTGGCTAAGGCTCTTGCCACCCCCATAGTGCCTTTTTAGGCAAGGCTCAAATTCTAAACCTACCACCCTAGAAAACAAAAATGGGAAGAAATTGAGGGTAATGCTGCTCAATGCCAGAAGTCTAAATCTCAAAATGCACGCACTCGAGGCCCTTCTCAGTATGGAGAACATCGATGTCTGTGCTGTAACTGAAACCTGGTTCAAGGCTCCTGAGAGCACCCCGGCACTATTAGGTTTTACCTCATATCATGTGTTCCGCCCCCAAAACCCGGACCCCTCCACAAAAGGAGGGTGTATCCATATTCATAAAGGATACTCACACCTCCAGGTTGGTGGCATCGCATGAAGCTTCGGAAACCATCCAGGTGCAACTAACAATAGGCAAAACTGCTCTACAAATTGTAGCATGCTACAGGCCACCCTCTCAAACTCAGGAACCCCACACAGCCTTCCTGAAGACACTGGAGGGTATAAATGTATCTCCAAACACCATCATATTGGGTGACTTCAACTACACGAATATAGACTGGGAACATTACTCAAGCCCTAACTTTCTAGCCCAACGGTTCCTGGAGTTCATAAATTCAAATGCCATGGAACAGCTAGTCACTGTTCCCACGAGAGGAGAAAATATACTAGATCTCATTGTCACAAACATGGGGACAAAATGCTCCACACGGAAGTATATCCCTCATTGGTGAGATCTGATCATAAACTAATCTCACTGGAAATCCACATCCCCCCACCCCAAACAAAAAGACCATAGTGAAGAACTTCTCTAAAGCAAACTTCACACTACTCAAGACTGGTGTGGTATCCTTCAAGGCCCCTGAGTCAGAGGAAACCACAACCCAAGCTGCGAAGCCCTTACAAATGCCTTCTATGAACACCTCCAGGACTGCATGGATCAGGCAATCCCAAATAAAACCAAGACTCTTTCCACAAAGGGCAACGTCCAGTCTGGTGGACCCCAGCCATTAACAAACTTTACAATAAGAGGAGAAAGCTATTACATGATAGAACAAAATCCATAAAAGGGAAGTCACCCCTGATCATTATTAGTAAAAAATACGAGCACTCATAAAATCAACTAAGGCCAATTTTGAGAGAAAAATTGCCATGGATTCAAAGGACAATCATAAGGCCTTTTTCAGCTATGTTAGGAACCTGGGTGGAAACTCACAGATATGCTCAGAATTAGTCCAAAATGATACAAAATCACTGAACCCACAGACATTGCCAACATACTGGCAGACAGGTTCAGTGCAAACTTCACCCCTCTCCCCTAAAGGAGAGATAACTATCCCAGCCGAGTGTAGCCTCCCGGACATCTCAAATGCGCAGGTGAAAGCTGCTCTCTCTCAAGCTAAAACACAGCATCAATGGGACCGGATGGTGTCCCTGGCTGTGTGCTACACGAGCTAAATGAGGAATTAAACCCGCACATAAGGCAGCTGTTTAATCTCAGCCTTACCACAGGATACGTGCCCAAGGAGTGGCGTCACGGCAACTGTGGTCCCACTCCACAAAGGTGGCCTCTACGGACCCTGGTAATTACCGCCCCATAAGCTTAACAAGTCTAGTCTGCAAAGCTATGGAGAGGATCATAATGGAGCTCATAAACAAAGATATAGGGGACTTGCAGACATTGGACCCGACCCAGTTTGGCTTTGTCAAGGGAAGATCATGCCTTTTGAACTTGGTCGACTTCTTGAAATAGTCACCAAGGCCATTGATGAGGAAAGGCAGTCCATACAGCCTACCTTGACCTTGCAAAGGCTTTCGACACAATACCCCACTCGGGTATTGTAGAAAAACTTACCAGCTTAAATGTAAACCCATATGTCACAAGATGGGTTGCAAACTGGCTTAAGGACAGAACCCACAGGGTTAGAGTTGCTGGCGCTGTGTCAGACTCCAAGCCGGTCACAAGTGGTGTCCCACAGGGCTCGGTCCTTGGCCCCTATTGTTTGGCATCTACTTCTCAGAAGTACAGGCCAACATGGGAGGACTTTGGCTGACAAAGTTTGCAGATGACTGCAAACTGGGCCATAGTGGAAAGTGCATCGGACACTGATATCCTTCAGAAGGGACTCACGGAAACAGATAGCTGGTGCCAGAGCCATGGCCTGAAGTTAAACGCCAAAAATGCATAGTCATACCCTTCGGGAAAAACAAGGTAACCCCAAGCTACCATATAGGTGGCAATCCACTAAGCACAGAAGAGGTTATCAGGGACCTGGGGACCCAGGTTGACAGTGGCCTTTCTTTGACACTCACATTGCTAAAGTGGTTAGAAAGACCTTCTACATTGCCCACCTGATCATGAAGGGATTCACATCCAGATCTAGTGAGGTCATTGTTCCCTGTACTCTTCACTTATCAGACCAATGATCGAGTACAATGCCCCATTCGGGATGTATCTCACCCGACATCTGCAGCAATTGGAGAGACCCCAAAAGTTCCTCACCAAAAGGATAAAGGGACTCCAAAATCTGTCATATGCTGCCAGATTGAAGAAACTCCAGCTCTATTCAGTCGCATACCGTCTGCTCAGAGGTGACATGTGCCTGACATACAAGGCCATGTCCAACCCGGAATTAATGGACATGCTCCACCTCAAAAAATCCAAATCCACCAAAACCACTAGAGCAAGCGACTTATACCTTAGCACGGATATAAATAGGACGTGCTGGAGGGATAGATTTATCACTCAGAGACTCCCTATGCTGTGGAATAAAATCCCGGTCCATGTGAGGCAGAGCACCTCGCTGACTCTGTTCAAGAGAAATCTAGACCTGTGGATGGGAGATCGTAGGTTTACCCCGGGAATCATCTCTGGGTCACTGCTGGACAGAGGCACAACAAACTAATGGGCACAGTATTTTTTCATATAAGGGGTGGCGTAAGCCACAATAATTTGGGCTAGGCTTATAAATGCCTTAGGGCAGATAGCCTAGTATAAACCAATGAACCTATGAACCTATAAGAAAGCAGTGCTATTAACTTTATTCAAAGTGGCAGCATATAGATGCTGTACTCATGCCTTTCAGAATGCAAACATGTTTCTGGTCTGAAATACAGAAATCCATTTTGTTAGTTGTAATGTCTGAAATAATTCTACCATAAAAAAGCCAGTCAAACTCTTATTCATTTATTTATTGATTGAATGATTGATATTTCAATATTATACTTAATAAGTTGTGACCATAGAAATAACTGGGTCTATATCTAAAGATCGAGTTTCCAGAATACTGATAGTGAAAATATTGAGCCCCAAATAATGAAATGGTAGTTTAACAAAAGCCCACAATATTGCAATTTAAAATATCAAAAAAGATACTGGCAGATTGCAGCTGCAATGGTAGACACCCTTCACTGTGGAAAAAGAACAGAATTACACTGCAGGTAGTGAAAAACATTCCATAGTTTCCTCAAGTTCCACTTCCATAATGTAAAACAACTCAAACTCTGTCTTAGAAATATCAAAACATCAGTAGAATAAGCATAAAATATAGCACTCTATTGTGCAGTAACATGAACTGCCTATAGAAAACCTGTTGAAAATAAATCAAAATGAAATGATGGTTCAGTGGAAGACCATTTGTGGTTTACATTTTCAGCACCACTGAAACAGCCTTAAGAAATTCCTGTGTTTCATACTCTGACATATGGGTTCGATACATACATAAACCTACTATGTCACTGTATAAGTTTCCTTTTTTTTTCAGAGAAGGTGGACATCCTGCACATATCCTCACTGTACGTTCATCTGTCTGATTTTGTTCACAAGCCAGTAGAGACATCAGTGATGGCAAATCTGCAATCCTTCTACCAAGAAGGCATCTTAGATACTTATGCCTTGCCGCCACAGAATTCTGTGTTTGTGGAGGAAGCAGTTCATTTAAAACAGTCACATTCCAAAATGATATTAGTGGCAGGAGTCTTGCATATGATGTTCATGTACTAAATTTACATTGTTTCCCCATGACATACCTTCTGGTGGAAACTTGCCACAAAAACTGTGAAATTCAGCCATAACTTCCTCTTCATTTAAGAATGCTAAAGCAATACGTTTCTTTACAGCAAGATGAAATGTGATACATGAGCCATATAAACCAGCTAGTTCAAGAACTTGAATTTTCCTCCAAATATTTTGTCCAAAGTGAAACAAACATCCTTTGGGCATGGCACCATTTATATTACATTTTATACTTTTAATAGTTGCTATTTTAAACTCACATAGTATATAACTTACATGTGATTCAAATCCATTACTGCTCAGTAGCTCAAATATACATGGCCAGATAAAATTATGGCCATCAGACAGTACAACAGGGGCAGTGATTTACTATATCCATAACATTTAACTAAACCATGTATACTGTACAACTGTTGACACACATTACCTCTAGTTAAAAACATACCATCCATTAGCCAGATAAATGCATGGCTAAGGTCAGATAAATTATCCAGTGTACTAAATACCAACAGACAATTGTCCAACTGTGCATCACATAACTGCCTTTAAATAAAAGACCCCAGTCTTTAGGGGATAATTGCGTGGCATGCTTGTATATCTTCCAAAGTTAGATCTTGTGCAACACCTGTCATAAAATTATTTCTATGTACACAACTGACTTGTTGCAGTAAAGCTTTTCTGCTACGTAAACTAGCAGCAGATTTAAGGGATGACATATCCATAGGTTTACTATCAATTTTAGAAATGGAGATGCTTCACAGATGGATAATCCAAAACTGACATGTTCAAAATTCCATCTTACAGAACATCTCCTGTTCGAAAGTTTATAACAGCAAATGCACTGTGCATTTGCTGATTTAAACTCGATATACTATACAGAGATCATGGTACAGTGCGGTTTGGAAACTCATCCATTTCCTCACTGTAGTGCGATCTCGGAGTTGGAATGTATAGTTAGCAGTGAATGTGGATGGCACAGCCCCCCACAGGGGCGTTCAGGGGGGTTGCCCCCCTGCAAAAATGTGATATGAGGTATAGGTGTTCATTTACATGAGCTCCTATATGGACATCACGTGATCTTTTCGGACACAATGTCGAATCTGCTGACTTTGATCAGCTGATTCGACATTGTGCCATGGTAGTGATTTTGTTTTCGTTGTTTTGCTTCAGAATTGTGAATGGCATTTCTTTTGCCATTCAAAATTTTGATAGTAAACTGTAGCCATAACATCATCAATAATTAAACATGTTGGGTCCCTAGATAATGCAGCTGTTTCCTTCACATTTAGACAAATTATATATCTCTACTTCAGACAGATTATTACTTTGAGGGAGTGCTATTGATTTTAAACGTACTTCACCATTAAACACTCAGGTTGTCTTTCATTTTACTTTACTTGCCCAATATTTTTAAGCCTTATATTTTCTGTAAAAGATAAATATGTCCATCCAGAACAAGGATTTCTCTACCTTTCTGTGATTTCTGTGTTGCATGCACAGAACCAAGGATGCTAGGTAAGTACTGCTTTACATCCACCATATTGGAATACATACAGGTACTTCCGTTGTACAACTTTACACAGAGCCAAGGATGCTGGGTAAGTACTGCTTTACATCCACCATGTTGGAATACAGATACTTCCGTTGTACAACTTTACACAGAGCCAAGGATGCTGGGTAAGTACTACTTTACATCCGCCATGTTGGAATACAAGTACTTCCATTGTACAACTTTACACAGAGCCAAGGATGCTGGGTAACTGCTGCTTTACATCCACCATGTTGGAATACAGGTACTTCCATTGTACAACTTTTACTTTCTTTAACATCGATTTATCTTGTCTGAAGGGAACTGGTTTCTATGTAAGTTAAAGTCTACAAAAGGTCAGTAGTACTGTTGTAATTGTGATATATTATGAACATTTACAGACTGTGTATAACATGCAGGTGTTACGGCCATATTTAATACTAAACATCTAATAGGAGACAACGTTCTGTAGTAATGTGCATGCAGTTCATTCATGCTACGTGATACACTTTTATGTTATACCTAAACTAATGCAGCATTGTAGCTGCAATCTGCCTGTATCTTTTTAGATATTCAGAATTCTGATATTAGGGTCTTTCGTTAATCTGAAGTTTCAACCTTCCTACTTCAACTCCCAACTCTCTAAACACTTCATACTAAAACTTATACCCTTCCTCATATCTATTGCACTTCACTCAAACCTATCCATCTCTCCTAATATTATTCATTTAAAGTATTTAATCCATTTCCCCACAAATCCCTATTAGGCATTCTGTTTTTATTATTTCTTTGTGTAAGATGTATTTGTAAGATATATAACCTTTAAACTGATGCATTGGAATACTGTATTCTCTAAACTATCTGACTGCATCTTGAAACAATGTTAGCATCTTTTGCTTGTATCTAACGTATTGCATCATTATACTGTATTATGTGTTAATGACTGTATTGGAGCTTTCCCCCCGGGTTCCCGCTGAAAATGGGTCCCTGACCCTGTCAGACTTTCCCGGTTACCAATTGTCAATAAATAAATACATTTGATATTTTCACACTCAGTATTTTGGAAACTCAATCTTTAGATATAGATCCAAATAACCACATGGTGCAACTTGTAGATGGGCAGTGCGATCTTACTAGTATCAGCTCCTTTGCAGACGTGAGGGATGTTCCATTGCTGATGCCCTCTTCATGTCTGTCCCACAGGGAGTTACTGGGCATGTGCAGGAGTAGGATACATGAGAGAAACATTCTTCAGCAGCAGTATGATACCTGCCCAGGTTACCCAATCTTCTTAGTGACCCCAAACATGGGTTGGAGTTAGTCTGACAGGGGCACTTCAAACATTCCTTAGCAGCAGTATGACACCTGCCCAGGTTACCCAATCTCCTTAGTGACCCCAAACATGGGTTGGAGTTAGTCTGGCAGGGGCACTTCAAACATTCCTCAGCAGCAGTATGACACCTGCCCATGTGACTCAATCTCCTCAGTGACCCCAAACATGGGTTGGAGTTAGTATGGGAGGGGCACTTTGGCAGACCTCGTGGATAAGAGGAGGCCTTGAGATCAGATCTTGGGCAGCTGTGAGGATCCAAAAAGAGTTGAGGAGTTGCAAAAGAAAATAAAAAAATAAATAGTAAATACTGTTGCTATTAAATCATTCTTCTGAACCTTCAGATCATTATCCATATTAAAAACAAAAA